>NW_027174629.1:0-264733 GCF_000390325.3 Nicotiana tomentosiformis
GGAGATGGTAATCATAATTTTTTTATTGGTAGGCAGAATTGGAACATGAAATTTAAGGATGCTATCTCTGTTGCTCAAGCAGCGGCTGAGTTTGCTGAACATGCAAGCCTAGCTGCCAGATCTGTTGTAGAACTTTGAAACTAATATTGTGTTGATGATGGTGGTTCATGCCACTTAGGTTTCAATGATGAAAAGTTAGAACATGGGCAATCATTTCCTTGCGATGGTAATGGTAATTTTTCTATAGGAAGGCAGAATTGGAACATGAAATTTAAGGATGCTATCTCTATTGCTCACGCAGTGGCTGAGTTTGCAGAACATGCAAGCCTAGCTGCCAGAGATGTTGTAGAACTTTCAAGGCAATATTGTGTTGATGATGGTGGTTCATGCCACTTAGGCTTCAAGGATAAAAGATTGGAACATGGGCAATCATTTCCTTGAGATGGTAATGGTAATTGTTCTGTTGGCATGCAGTATTGGAACTTGAAATTTAAGGATGCTACCTCTGTTGCTCAAGCTGCGGCCGAGTTTGTAGAACATGCAAGCCTAGCGGCCAGAGCTGTTGGAGAACTTTAAAGGCAATTTTGTGTTGATGATGGTGGTTCATGCCACTTAGGTTTCAATGATGAAAGGTTGGAACATGGGCAATCATTTCTTGGAGATGGTAATGGTAATTTTTCTATTGAAAGGCAGAAGTGGAACATGAAATTTAAGGATGCTATCTCTGTTGCTCAAGCAGCGGTTGAGTTTGCAGAACATACAAGCCTAGCTGCCAGAGCTGTGGTAGAACTTTCAAGGCAATATTGTGTTGATGATGGTGGTTCATGCCACTTAGGTTTCAACGATAAAAGGTTGGAACATGGGCAATGATTTCCTTGGGATGGTAATCGTAATTGTTCTATTAGCATGCAGTATTGGAACATGAAATTTAAGGATGCTACATTTGCTGCTCAAGCAGCGGCTGAGTTTGGAGAACATGCAAGCCTAGCTGCCAGAGCTGTTGGAAAACTTTCAAGGCAATTTTGTGTTGATGATGGTGGTTCATGCCACTTAGGTTTCAAGGATGAAAGGTTGGAACATGGGCAATCATTTCTTGGAGATGGTAATGGTAATTTTTCTATTGAAAGGCAGAAGTGGAACATGAAATTTAAGGATGCTATCTCTGTTGCTCAAGCAGCGGTTGAGTTTGCAGAACATACAAGCCTAGCTGCCAGAGCTGTGGTAGAACTTTCAAGGCAATATTGTGTTGATGATGGTGGTTCATGCCACTTAGGTTTCAACGATAAAAGGTTGGAACATGGGCAATGATTTCCTTGGGATGGTAATCGTAATTGTTCTATTAGCATGCAGTATTGGAACATGAAATTTAAGGATGCTACATTTGCTGCTCAAGCAGCGGCTGAGTTTGGAGAACATGCAAGCCTAGCTGCCAGAGCTGTTGGAGAACTTTCAAGGCAATTTTGTGTTGATGATGGTGGTTCATGCCACTTAGGTTTCAAGGATGAAAGGTTGGACTATGGGTAAGCATTTCCTGGAGATGGTAATGGTAATGTTTCTATAGGAAAGCAGAATTGGAACATGAAATTTAAGGATGCTATCTCTGTTGCTCAAGCAGCGACTGTGTTTGCAGAACATGCAAGCCTAGCTGCTAGAGTTGTTGTAGAACTTTCAAGGAAATATTGTGTTGATGATGGTGGTTCATACCACTTAGGTTTCAAGGATGAAAGGTTGGAACATGGGACATCATTTCCTTGAGATGGTAATGGTAATTGTTCTGTTGGCATGCAGTATTGGAACAAGAAATTTAAGGATGCTACCTCTGCAGCTCAAGCAGCGGCTGAGTTTTGAGAACATGCAAGCCAAGCTGCCAGAGCTGTTGGAGAACTTTCAAGGCAATTTTGTGCTGATGATGGTGGTTCATGCCACTTAGGTTTCCAGGATGAAAGGTTGGAACATGGGTAAGCATTTCCTGGAGATGGTAATGGTAATCTGTCTATTGAAAGGCAGAATTGGAACATGAAATTTAAGGAGGCTATCTCTGTTGCTCAAGCAGCGACTGAGTTTGCAGAACATGCAAGCCTAGCTTCCAGAGCTGTTGTAGAACTTTCAAGGAAATATTGTGTTGATGATGGTGGTTCATACCACTTAGGTTTCAAGGATGAAAGGTTGGAACATGGGCCATCATTTCCTTGAGATGGTAATGGTAATTGTTCTGTTGGCATGCAGTATTGGAACAAGAAATTTAAGGATGCTACCTTTGCTGCTCATGCAGCGGCTGAGTTTGGAGAACATGCAAGCCTAGCTGCCAGAGCTGTTGGAGAACTTTCAAGGCAATTTTGTGCTGATGATGGTGGTTCATGTCACTTAGGTTTCTAGGATGAAAGGTTGGAACATGGGTAAGCATTTCCTGGAGATGGTAATGGTAATTTTTCTATTGAAAGGCAGAATTGGAAAATGAAATTTAAGGATGCTATCTCTGCTGCTCAATTAGCGACTGAGTTTGCAGAACATGCAAGCCTAGCTGCTAGAGCTGTTCTAGAACTCTCAAGGCAATTTTTTGTTCATGATAGTGGTTCATGCCACTTAGGTTTCAAGGATGAAAGGTTGGAACATGGGCAAGCATTTCCTGGAGATGGTAATGGTAATTTTTCTATAGGAAGGCAGAATTGGAACATGAAATTTAAGGATGCTATCTCTGTTGCTCAAGCAGCGGCTGAGTTTGCAGAACATGCAAGCCTAGCTGCCAGATCTGTTGTAGAGCTTTCAAGGCAATTTTGTGTTGATGATGGTGGTTCATGCCACTTAGGTTTCAAGGATGAAAGGTTGGAACATGGGCAATCATTTCCTGGAGATGCTAATCGTAATTTTTCTATTGGTAGGCAGAATTGGAACATGAAATTTAAGGATGCTATCTCTATTGCTCAAGCTGCGGCTGAGTTTGCAGAACATGCAAGCCTAGCTGCCAGATCTGTTATAGAACTTTGAAAGTAATATTGTGTTGATGATGGTGGTTCATGCCACTTAGGTTTCAAGGATGAAAAGTTGGAACATGGGCAATCATTTCCTTGCGACGGTAATGGTAATTTTTCTATAGGAAGGCAGAATTGGAACATGAAATTTAAGGATGCTATCTCTATTGCTCAAGCAGCGGCTGAGTTTGCAGAACATGCAAGCCTAGCTGCCAGAGATGTTGTAGAACTTTCAAGGCAATATTGTGTTGATGATGGTGGTTCATGCCACTTAGGCTTCAAGGATAAAAGGTTGGAACATGGGCAATCATTTCCATGAGATGGTAATGGTAATTGTTCTGTTGGCATGCAGTATTGGAACTTGAAATTTAAGGATGCTACCTCTGTTGCTCAAGCTGCGGCCGAGTTTGGAGAACATGCAAGCCTAGCGGCCAGAGCTGTTGGAGAACTTTAAAGGCAATTTTGTGTTGATGATGGTGGTTCATGCCACTTAGGTTTCAAGGTTGAAAGGTTGGAACATGGGCAATCATTTCTTGGAGATGGTAATGGTAATTTTTCTATTGAAAGGCAGAAGTGGAACATGAAATTTAAGGATGCTATCTCTGTTGCTCAAGCAGCGGTTGAGTTTGCAGAACATGCAAGCCTAGAAGCCAGAGCTGTGGTAGAACTTTCCAGGCAATATTGTGTTGATGATGGTGGTTCATGCCACTTAGGTTTCAACGATGAAAGGTTGGAACATGGGCAATCATTTCCTTGGGATGGTAATCGTAATTCTTCTGTTTGCATGCAGTATTGGAACATGAAATTTAAGGATGCTACATCTGCTGCTCAAGCAGCGGCTGAGTTTGGAGAACATGCAAGCCTAGCTGCCAGAGCTATTGGAGAACTTTCAAGGCAATTTTGTGTTGATGATGGTGGTTCATGCCACTTAGGTTTCAAGGATGAAAGGTTGGACTATGGGTAAGCATTTCCTGGAGATGGTAATAGTAATGTTTCTATTGAAAGGCAGAATTGGAACATGAAATTTAAGGATGCTATCTCTGCTGCTCAATTAGCGACTGAGTTTGCAGAACATGCAAGGCTAGCTGCTAGAGCTGTTGTAGAACTCTCAAGGCAATTTTTTGTTGATGATGGTGGTTCATGCCACTTAGGTTTCAAGGATGAAAGGTTGGAACATGGGCAAGCATTTCCTGGAGATGGTAATGGTAATTTTTCTAGAGGAAGGCAGAATTGGAACATGAAATTTAAGGATGCTATCTCTGTTGCTCAAGCAGCGGCTGAGTTTGCAGAACTAGCAAGCCTAGCTGCCAGATCTGTTGTAGAGCTTTCAAGGCAATTTTGTGTTGATGATGGTGGTTCATGCCACTTAGGTTTCAAGGATGAAAGGTTGGAACATGGGCAATCATTTCCTTGAGATGGTAATGGTAATTGTTCTGTTGGCATGCAATATTGGAACATGAAATTTAAGGATGCTACCTTTGCTGCTCAAGCAGCGGCCGAGTTTGGAGAACATGCAAGCGTAGCGGCCAGAGCTGTTGGAGAACTTTCAAGGCAATTTTGTGTTGATGATGGTGGTTCATGCCACTTAGGTTTCAAGGATGAAAGGTTGGAACATGGGCAATCATTTCTTGGATATGGTAATGGTAATTTTTCTATTGAAAGGCAGAATTGGAACATGAAATTTAAGGATGCTATCTCTGTTGCTCAAGCAGCGGTTGAGTTTGCAGAACATGCAAGCCTAGCTGCCAGAGCTGTGGTAGAACTTTCAAGGCAATATTGTGTTGATGATGGTGGTTCATTCCACTTAGGTTTCAACAATAAAAGGTTGGAACATGGGCAATCATTTCCTTGAGATGGTAATCGTAATTGTTCTATTAGCATGCAGTATTAGAACATGAAATTTAAGGATGCTACATCCTGCTCAAGCAGCGGCTGAGTTTGGAGAACATGCAAGCCTAGCTGCCAGAGCTGTTGGAGAGCTTTCAAGGCAATTTTGTGTTAATGATGGTGGTTCATGCCACTTAGGTTTCAAGGCTGAAAGGTTGGACTATGGGTAACCATTTCCTTGAGATGGTAATGGTAATTGTTCTATTGGCATGCAGTATTGGAACAAGAAATTTAAGGATGCTACCTTTGCTGCTCAAGCAGCGGCTGAGTTTGGAGAACATGCAAGCCTAGCTGCCAGAGCTGTTGTAGAACTTTCAAGGAAATATTGTGTTGATGATGGTGGTTCATACCAATTAGGTTTCAAGGATGAAAGGTTGGAACATGGGCAATCATTTCCTTAAGATGGTAATGGTAATTGTTCTGTTGGCATGCAGTATTGGAACATGAAATTTAAGGATGCTATCTCTGCTGCTCAATTAGCGACTGAGTTTGCAGAACATGCAAGCCTAGCTGCTAGAGCTGTTGTAGAACTCTCAAGGCAATTTTTTGTTGATGATGGTGGTTCATGCCACTTAGGTTTCAAGGATGAAAGGTTGGAACATGGGCAAGCATTTTCTGGAGATGGTAATGGTAATTTTTTTTAGGAAGGCAGAATTGGAACATGAAATTTAAGGATGCTATCTCTGTTGCTCAAGCAGCGGCTGAGTTTGCAGAACATGCAAGCCTAGCTGCCAGATCTGTTGTAGAGCTTTCAAGGCAATTTTGTGTTGATGATGGTGGTTCATGCCACTTAGGTTTCAAGGATGAAAGGTTGGAACATGGGCAATCATTTCCTTCAGATGGTAATGGTAATTGTTCTGTTGGCATGCAGTATTGGAACATGAAATTTAAGGATGCTACCTCTGCTGCTCAAGCAGCGGCTGAGTTTGGAGAACATGCAAGCGTAACGGCCAGAGCTGTTGGAGAACTTTCAAGGCAATTTTGTGTTGATGATGGTGGTTCATGCCACTTAGGTTTCAAGGATGAAAGGTTGGAACATGGGCAATCATTTCTTGGAGATGGTAATGGTAATTTTTCTATTGAAAGGTAGAATTTGAACATGAAATTTAAGGATGCTATCTCTGTTGCTCAAGCAGCGGTTGAGTTTGCAGAACATGCAAGCCTAGCTGCCAGAGATGTGGTAGAACTTTCAAGGCAATATTGTATTGATGATGATGGTTCATGCCACTTAGGTTTCAACGATGAAAGGTTGGAACATGGGCAATCATTTCCTTGAGATGGTAATCGTAATTGTTCTGTTAGCATGCAGTATTAGAACATGAAATTTAAGGATGCTACATCCTGCTCAAGCAGCGGCTGAGTTCGGAGAACATGCAAGCCTAGCTGCCAGAGCTGTTGGAGAACTTTCAAGGCAATTTTGTGTTAATGATGGTGGTTCATGCCACTTAGGTTTCAAGGATGAAAGGTTGGACTATGGGTAAGCATTTCCTGGAGATGGTAATGGTAATGTTTCTATAGGAAAGCAGAATTGGAACATGAAATTTAAGGATGCTATCTCTGTTGCTTAAGCAGCGACTGAGTTTGCAGAACATGCAAGCCTAGCTGCCAGAGCTGTTATAGAACTTTCAAGGAAATATTGTGTTGATGATGGTGGTTCATACCAATTAGGTTTCAAGGATGAAAGGTTGGAACATGGGCAATCATTTCCTTGAGATGGTAATGGTAATTGTTCTGTTGGCATGCAGTATTGGAACATGAAATTTAAGGATGCTACCTCTACTGCTCAAGCAGCGGCTGAGTTTGGAGAACATGCAAGCCTAGCTGCCAGAGCTGTTGGAGAACTTTCAAGGCAATTTTGTGTCGATAATGGTGGTTCATGCCACTTAGGTTTCTAGGATGAAAGGTTGGAACATGGGTAAGCATATCCTGGAGATGGTAATGGTAATTTTTCTATTGAAAGGTAGAATTGGAACATGAAATTTAAGGATGCTATCTCTGCGGCTCAATTAGCGACTGAGTTTGCAGAACATGCAAGCCTAGCTGCTAGAGCTGTTGTAGAACTTTCAAGGCAATTTTGTGTTGATGATGGTGGTTCGTGCCACTTAAGTTACAAGGATGAAAGGTTGGAACATGGGCAAGCATTTCCTGGAGATGGTAATGGTAATTTTTCTATAGGAAGGCAGAATTGGATCATGAAATTTATAGATGCTATCTCTGTTGCTCAAGCAGCGGCTGAGCTTGCAGAACATGCAAGCCTAGCTGCCAGAGATGTTGTAGAACTTTCAAGGCAATATTGTGTTGATGATGGTGGTTCATGCCACTTTGGTTTCAAGGATAAAAGGTTGGAACATGGCCAATCATTTCCTTGAGAAGGTAATGGTAATTGTTCTGTTGGCATGCAGTATTGGAACATGAAATTTAAGGATGCTACCTCTGCTGCTCAAGCAGTGACTGAGTTTTGAGAACATGCAAGCCTAGCGGCTATAGCTATTAGAGAACTTTCAAGGCAATTTTGTGTTGATGATGGTGGTTCCTGCCACTTAGGTTTCAAGGATGAAAGGTTGGAACATGGGCAATCATTTCCTGGAGATGGTTATCGTAATTTTTCTATTGGTAGGCAGAATCGGAACATGAAATTTAAGGATGCTATCTCTGTTGCTCAAGCAGCGGCTGAGTTTGCAGAACATGCAAGCCTAGCTGCCAGAGCTGTTGTAGAACTTTGAAGGTAATATTGTGTTGATGATGGTGGTTCATGCCACTTAGGTTTCAAGGATGAAAAGTTGGAACATGGGCAATCATTTCCTTGAGATGGTAATGGTAATTGTTCTATTGGCATGCAGTATTGGAACATGAAATTTAAGGATGCTACCTCTGCTGCTCAAGTAGCGGCTGAGTTTGGAGAACATGCAAGCCTAGCGGCTAGAGCTGTTGGAGAATTTCAAGGCAATTTTGTGTTGATGATGGTGGTTCATGCCACTTAGGTTTCAAGGATGAAAGGTTGGACTATGGGTAAGCATTTCCTGGAGATGGTAATGGTAATGTTTCTATAGGAAAGCAGAATTGGAACATGAAATTTAAGGATGCTATCTCTACTGCTCAATTAGCGACTGAGTTTGCAGAACATGCAAGCCTAGCTGCTAGAGCTGTTGTAGAACTCTCAAGGCAATTTTGTGTTGATGAGGGTGGTTCATGCCACTTAGGTTTCAAGGATGAAAGGTTGGAATATGGGCAAGCATTTCTTGGAGATGGTAATGGTAATTTTTCAATAGGAAGGCAGAATTGGAACATGAAATTTAAGGATGCTATCTCTGTTGCTCAAGCAGCGGCTGAATTTGCAGAACATGCAAGCCTAGCTGCCAGAGATGTTGTAGAACTTTCAAGGAAATATTGTGTTGATGCTGGTGGTTCATGCCACTTAGGTTTCAAGGATAAAAGGTTGGAACATGGGCAATCATTTCCTTGCGATGGTAATGGTAATTGTTCTGTTGGCATGCAGTATTGGAACATGAAATTTAAGGATGCTACCTCTGCTGCTCAAGCAGCGGCCGAGTTTGGAGAACATGGAAGCCTAGCGGCCAGAGCTGTTGGAGAACTTTCAAGGCAATTTTGTGTTGATGATGGTGGTTCATGCCACTTAGGTTTCAAGGATAAAAGGTTGGAACATGGCCAATCATTTCCTTGAGAAGGTAATGGTAATTGTTCTGTTGGCATGCAGTATTGGAACATGAAATTTAAGGATGCTACCTCTGCTGCTCAAGCAGTGACTGAGTTTTGAGAACATGCAAGCCTAGCGGCTATAGCTATTAGAGAACTTTCAAGGCAATTTTGTGTTGATGATGGTGGTTCCTGCCACTTAGGTTTCAAGGATGAAAGGTTGGAACATGGGCAATCATTTCCTGGAGATGGTTATCGTAATTTTTCTATTGGTAGGCAGAATCGGAACATGAAATTTAAGGATGCTACATCCTGCTCAAGCAGCGGCTGAGTTTGGAGAACATGCAAGCCTAGCTGCCAGAGCTGTTGGAGAACTTTCAAGGCAATTTTGTGTTGATGATGGTGGTTCATGCCACTTAGGTTTCAAGGATGAAAGGTTGGACTATGGGTAAGCATTTCCTGGAGATGGTAATGGTAATGTTTTCTATAGGAAAGCAGAATTGGAACATGAAATTTAAGGATGCTATCTCTGTTGCTCAAGCAGCGACTGAGTTTGCAGAACATGCAAGCCTAGCTGCCAGAGCTGTTGTAGAACTTTCAAGGAAATATTGTGTTGATGATGGTGGTTCATACCAATTAGGTTTCAAGGATGAAAGGTTGGAACATGGGCAATCATTTCCTTGAGATGGTAATGGTAATTGTTCTGTTGGCATGCAGTATTGGAACATGAAATTTAAGGATGCTACCTCTGCTGCTCAAGCAGCAGCTGAGTTTGGAGAACATGCAAGCCTAGCTGCCAGAGCTGTTGGAGAACTTTCAAGGCAATTTTGTGTTGATGATGGTGGTTCATGCCACTTAGGTTTGTAGGATGAAAGGATGGAACATGGGTAAGCATTTCCTGGAGATGGTAACGGTAATTTTTCTATTGAAAGGCAGAATTGGAACATGAAATTTAAGGATGCTATCTCTGTTGCTCAAGCAGCGGCTGAGCTTGCAGAACATGCAAGCCTAGCTGCTAGAGCTGTTCTAGAACTCTCAAGGCAATTTTTTGTTGATGATAGTGGTTCATGCCACTTAGGTTTAAGGGATGAAAGGTTGGAACATGGGCAAGCATTTCCTGGAGATGGTAATGGTAATTTTTCTATAGGAAGGCAGAATTGGAACATGAAATTTAAGGATGCTATCTCTGTTGCTCAAGCAGCGGCTGAGTTTGCAGAACATGCAAGCCTAGCTGCCAGATCTGTTGTAGAGCTTTCAAGGCAATTTTGTGTTGATGATGGTGGTTCATGCCACTTAGGTTTCAAGGATGAAAGGTTGGAACATGGGCAATCATTTCCTGGAGATGGTAATCGTAATTTTTCTATTGGTAGGCAGAATTGGAACATGAAATTTAAGGATGCTATCTCTATTGCTCAAGCTGCGGCTGAGTTTGCAGAACATGCAAGCCTAGCTGCCAGATCTGTTGTAGAACTTTGAAAGTAATATTGTGTTGATGATGGTGGTTCATGCCACTTAGGTTTCAAGGATGAAAAGTTGGAACATGGGCAATCATTTCCTTGCGACGGTAATGGTAATTTTTCTATAGGAAGGCAGAATTGGAACATGAAATTTAAGGATGCTATCTCTATTGCTCAAGCAGCGGCTGAGTTTGCAGAACATGCAAGCCTAGCTGCCAGAGATGTTGTAGAACTTTCAAGGCAATATTGTGTTGATGATGGTGGTTCATGCCACTTAGGCTTCAAGGATAAAAGGTTGGAACATGGGCAATCATTTCCATGAGATGGTAATGGTAATTGTTCTGTTGGCATGCAGTATTGGAACTTGAAATTTAAGGATGCTACCTCTGTTTCTCAAGCTGCGGCCGAGTTTGTAGAACATGCAAGCCTAGCTGCTAGAGTTGTTGTAGAACTTTCAAGGAAATATTGTGTTGATGATGGTGGTTCATACCACTTAGGTTTCAAGGATGAAAGGTTGGAACATGGGACATCATTTCCTTGAGATGGTAATGGTAATTGTTCTGTTGGCATGCAGTATTGGAACAAGAAATTTAAGGATGCTACCTCTGCAGCTCAAGCAGCGGCTGAGTTTTGAGAACATGCAAGCCAAGCTGCCAGAGCTGTTGGAGAACTTTCAAGGCAATTTTGTGCTGATGATGGTGGTTCATGCCACTTAGGTTTCCAGGATGAAAGGTTGGAACATGGGTAAGCATTTCCTGGAGATGGTAATGGTAATCTGTCTATTGAAAGGCAGAATTGGAACATGAAATTTAAGGAGGCTATCTCTGTTGCTCAAGCAGCGACTGAGTTTGCAGAACATGCAAGCCTAGCTTCCAGAGCTGTTGTAGAACTTTCAAGGAAATATTGTGTTGATGATGGTGGTTCATACCACTTAGGTTTCAAGGATGAAAGGTTGGAACATGGGCCATCATTTCCTTGAGATGGTAATGGTAATTGTTCTGTTGGCATGCAGTATTGGAACAAGAAATTTAAGGATGCTACCTTTGCTGCCCATGCAGCGGCTGAGTTTGGAGAACATGCAAGCCTAGCTGCCAGAGCTGTTGGAGAACTTTCAAGGCAATTTTGTGCTGATGATGGTGGTTCATGTCACTTAGGTTTCTAGGATGAAAGGTTGGAACATGGGTAAGCATTTCCTGGAGATGGTAATGGTAATTTTTCTATTGAAAGGCAGAATTGGAAAATGAAATTTAAGGATGCTATCTCTGCTGCTCAATTAGCGACTGAGTTTGCAGAACATGCAAGCCTAGCTGCTAGAGCTGTTCTAGAACTCTCAAGGCAATTTTTTGTTCATGATAGTGGTTCATGCCACTTAGGTTTCAAGGATGAAAGGTTGGAACATGGGCAAGCATTTCCTGGAGATGGTAATGGTAATTTTTCTATAGGAAGGCAGAATTGGAACATGAAATTTAAGGATGCTATCTCTGTTGCTCAAGCAGCGGCTGAGTTTGCAGAACATGCAAGCCTAGCTGCCAGATCTGTTGTAGAGCTTTCAAGGCAATTTTGTGTTGATGATGGTGGTTCATGCCACTTAGGTTTCAAGGATGAAAGGTTGGAACATGGGCAATCATTTCCTGGAGATGCTAATCGTAATTTTTCTATTGGTAGGCAGAATTGGAACATGAAATTTAAGGATGCTATCTCTATTGCTCAAGCTGCGGCTGAGTTTGCAGAACATGCAAGCCTAGCTGCCAGATCTGTTATAGAACTTTGAAAGTAATATTGTGTTGATGATGGTGGTTCATGCCACTTAGGTTTCAAGGATGAAAAGTTGGAACATGGGCAATCATTTCCTTGCGACGGTAATGGTAATTTTTCTATAGGAAGGCAGAATTGGAACATGAAATTTAAGGATGCTATCTCTATTGCTCAAGCAGCGGCTGAGTTTGCAGAACATGCAAGCCTAGCTGCCAGAGATGTTGTAGAACTTTCAAGGCAATATTGTGTTGATGATGGTGGTTCATGCCACTTAGGCTTCAAGGATAAAAGGTTGGAACATGGGCAATCATTTCCATGAGATGGTAATGGTAATTGTTCTGTTGGCATGCAGTATTGGAACTTGAAATTTAAGGATGCTACCTCTGTTGCTCAAGCTGCGGCCGAGTTTGGAGAACATGCAAGCCTAGCGGCCAGAGCTGTTGGAGAACTTTAAAGGCAATTTTGTGTTGATGATGGTGGTTCATGCCACTTAGGTTTCAAGGTTGAAAGGTTGGAACATGGGCAATCATTTCTTGGAGATGGTAATGGTAATTTTTCTATTGAAAGGCAGAAGTGGAACATGAAATTTAAGGATGCTATCTCTGTTGCTCAAGCAGCGGTTGAGTTTGCAGAACATGCAAGCCTAGAAGCCAGAGCTGTGGTAGAACTTTCCAGGCAATATTGTGTTGATGATGGTGGTTCATGCCACTTAGGTTTCAACGATGAAAGGTTGGAACATGGGCAATCATTTCCTTGGGATGGTAATCGTAATTCTTCTGTTTGCATGCAGTATTGGAACATGAAATTTAAGGATGCTACATCTGCTGCTCAAGCAGCGGCTGAGTTTGGAGAACATGCAAGCCTAGCTGCCAGAGCTATTGGAGAACTTTCAAGGCAATTTTGTGTTGATGATGGTGGTTCATGCCACTTAGGTTTCAAGGATGAAAGGTTGGACTATGGGTAAGCATTTCCTGGAGATGGTAATAGTAATGTTTCTATTGAAAGGCAGAATTGGAACATGAAATTTAAGGATGCTATCTCTGCTGCTCAATTAGCGACTGAGTTTGCAGAACATGCAAGGCTAGCTGCTAGAGCTGTTGTAGAACTCTCAAGGCAATTTTTTGTTGATGATGGTGGTTCATGCCACTTAGGTTTCAAGGATGAAAGGTTGGAACATGGGCAAGCATTTCCTGGAGATGGTAATGGTAATTTTTCTAGAGGAAGGCAGAATTGGAACATGAAATTTAAGGATGCTATCTCTGTTGCTCAAGCAGCGGCTGAGTTTGCAGAACTAGCAAGCCTAGCTGCCAGATCTGTTGTAGAGCTTTCAAGGCAATTTTGTGTTGATGATGGTGGTTCATGCCACTTAGGTTTCAAGGATGAAAGGTTGGAACATGGGCAATCATTTCCTTGAGATGGTAATGGTAATTGTTCTGTTGGCATGCAATATTGGAACATGAAATTTAAGGATGCTACCTTTGCTGCTCAAGCAGCGGCCGAGTTTGGAGAACATGCAAGCGTAGCGGCCAGAGCTGTTGGAGAACTTTCAAGGCAATTTTGTGTTGATGATGGTGGTTCATGCCACTTAGGTTTCAAGGATGAAAGGTTGGAACATGGGCAATCATTTCTTGGATATGGTAATGGTAATTTTTCTATTGAAAGGCAGAATTGGAACATGAAATTTAAGGATGCTATCTCTGTTGCTCAAGCAGCGGTTGAGTTTGCAGAACATGCAAGCCTAGCTGCCAGAGCTGTGGTAGAACTTTCAAGGCAATATTGTGTTGATGATGGTGGTTCATTCCACTTAGGTTTCAACAATAAAAGGTTGGAACATGGGCAATCATTTCCTTGAGATGGTAATCGTAATTGTTCTATTAGCATGCAGTATTAGAACATGAAATTTAAGGATGCTACATCCTGCTCAAGCAGCGGCTGAGTTTGGAGAACATGCAAGCCTAGCTGCCAGAGCTGTTGGAGAGCTTTCAAGGCAATTTTGTGTTAATGATGGTGGTTCATGCCACTTAGGTTTCAAGGCTGAAAGGTTGGACTATGGGTAAGCATTTCCTTGAGATGGTAATGGTAATTGTTCTATTGGCATGCAGTATTGGAACAAGAAATTTAAGGATGCTACCTTTGCTGCTCAAGCAGCGGCTGAGTTTGGAGAACATGCAAGCCTAGCTGCCAGAGCTGTTGTAGAACTTTCAAGGAAATATTGTGTTGATGATGGTGGTTCATACCAATTAGGTTTCAAGGATGAAAGGTTGGAACATGGGCAATCATTTCCTTAAGATGGTAATGGTAATTGTTCTGTTGGCATGCAGTATTGGAACATGAAATTTAAGGATGCTATCTCTGCTGCTCAATTAGCGACTGAGTTTGCAGAACATGCAAGCCTAGCTGCTAGAGCTGTTGTAGAACTCTCAAGGCAATTTTTTGTTGATGATGGTGGTTCATGCCACTTAGGTTTCAAGGATGAAAGGTTGGAACATGGGCAAGCATTTTCTGGAGATGGTAATGGTAATTTTTTTTAGGAAGGCAGAATTGGAACATGAAATTTAAGGATGCTATCTCTGTTGCTCAAGCAGCGGCTGAGTTTGCAGAACATGCAAGCCTAGCTGCCAGATCTGTTGTAGAGCTTTCAAGGCAATTTTGTGTTGATGATGGTGGTTCATGCCACTTAGGTTTCAAGGATGAAAGGTTGGAACATGGGCAATCATTTCCTTCAGATGGTAATGGTAATTGTTCTGTTGGCATGCAGTATTGGAACATGAAATTTAAGGATGCTACCTCTGCTGCTCAAGCAGCGGCTGAGTTTGGAGAACATGCAAGCGTAACGGCCAGAGCTGTTGGAGAACTTTCAAGGCAATTTTGTGTTGATGATGGTGGTTCATGCCACTTAGGTTTCAAGGATGAAAGGTTGGAACATGGGCAATCATTTCTTGGAGATGGTAATGGTAATTTTTCTATTGAAAGGTAGAATTTGAACATGAAATTTAAGGATGCTATCTCTGTTGCTCAAGCAGCGGTTGAGTTTGCAGAACATGCAAGCCTAGCTGCCAGAGATGTGGTAGAACTTTCAAGGCAATATTGTATTGATGATGATGGTTCATGCCACTTAGGTTTCAACGATGAAAGGTTGGAACATGGGCAATCATTTCCTTGAGATGGTAATCGTAATTGTTCTGTTAGCATGCAGTATTAGAACATGAAATTTAAGGATGCTACATCCTGCTCAAGCAGCGGCTGAGTTCGGAGAACATGCAAGCCTAGCTGCCAGAGCTGTTGGAGAACTTTCAAGGCAATTTTGTGTTAATGATGGTGGTTCATGCCACTTAGGTTTCAAGGATGAAAGGTTGGACTATGGGTAAGCATTTCCTGGAGATGGTAATGGTAATGTTTCTATAGGAAAGCAGAATTGGAACATGAAATTTAAGGATGCTATCTCTGTTGCTTAAGCAGCGACTGAGTTTGCAGAACATGCAAGCCTAGCTGCCAGAGCTGTTATAGAACTTTCAAGGAAATATTGTGTTGATGATGGTGGTTCATACCAATTAGGTTTCAAGGATGAAAGGTTGGAACATGGGCAATCATTTCCTTGAGATGGTAATGGTAATTGTTCTGTTGGCATGCAGTATTGGAACATGAAATTTAAGGATGCTACCTCTACTGCTCAAGCAGCGGCTGAGTTTGGAGAACATGCAAGCCTAGCTGCCAGAGCTGTTGGAGAACTTTCAAGGCAATTTTGTGTCGATAATGGTGGTTCATGCCACTTAGGTTTCTAGGATGAAAGGTTGGAACATGGGTAAGCATATCCTGGAGATGGTAATGGTAATTTTTCTATTGAAAGGTAGAATTGGAACATGAAATTTAAGGATGCTATCTCTGCGGCTCAATTAGCGACTGAGTTTGCAGAACATGCAAGCCTAGCTGCTAGAGCTGTTGTAGAACTTTCAAGGCAATTTTGTGTTGATGATGGTGGTTCGTGCCACTTAAGTTACAAGGATGAAAGGTTGGAACATGGGCAAGCATTTCCTGGAGATGGTAATGGTAATTTTTCTATAGGAAGGCAGAATTGGATCATGAAATTTATAGATGCTATCTCTGTTGCTCAAGCAGCGGCTGAGCTTGCAGAACATGCAAGCCTAGCTGCCAGAGATGTTGTAGAACTTTCAAGGCAATATTGTGTTGATGATGGTGGTTCATGCCACTTTGGTTTCAAGGATAAAAGGTTGGAACATGGCCAATCATTTCCTTGAGAAGGTAATGGTAATTGTTCTGTTGGCATGCAGTATTGGAACATGAAATTTAAGGATGCTACCTCTGCTGCTCAAGCAGTGACTGAGTTTTGAGAACATGCAAGCCTAGCGGCTATAGCTATTAGAGAACTTTCAAGGCAATTTTGTGTTGATGATGGTGGTTCCTGCCACTTAGGTTTCAAGGATGAAAGGTTGGAACATGGGCAATCATTTCCTGGAGATGGTTATCGTAATTTTTCTATTGGTAGGCAGAATCGGAACATGAAATTTAAGGATGCTATCTCTGTTGCTCAAGCAGCGGCTGAGTTTGCAGAACATGCAAGCCTAGCTGCCAGAGCTGTTGTAGAACTTTGAAGGTAATATTGTGTTGATGATGGTGGTTCATGCCACTTAGGTTTCAAGGATGAAAAGTTGGAACATGGGCAATCATTTCCTTGAGATGGTAATGGTAATTGTTCTATTGGCATGCAGTATTGGAACATGAAATTTAAGGATGCTACCTCTGCTGCTCAAGTAGCGGCTGAGTTTGGAGAACATGCAAGCCTAGCGGCTAGAGCTGTTGGAGAATTTCAAGGCAATTTTGTGTTGATGATGGTGGTTCATGCCACTTAGGTTTCAAGGATGAAAGGTTGGACTATGGGTAAGCATTTCCTGGAGATGGTAATGGTAATGTTTCTATAGGAAAGCAGAATTGGAACATGAAATTTAAGGATGCTATCTCTACTGCTCAATTAGCGACTGAGTTTGCAGAACATGCAAGCCTAGCTGCTAGAGCTGTTGTAGAACTCTCAAGGCAATTTTGTGTTGATGAGGGTGGTTCATGCCACTTAGGTTTCAAGGATGAAAGGTTGGAATATGGGCAAGCATTTCTTGGAGATGGTAATGGTAATTTTTCAATAGGAAGGCAGAATTGGAACATGAAATTTAAGGATGCTATCTCTGTTGCTCAAGCAGCGGCTGAATTTGCAGAACATGCAAGCCTAGCTGCCAGAGATGTTGTAGAACTTTCAAGGAAATATTGTGTTGATGCTGGTGGTTCATGCCACTTAGGTTTCAAGGATAAAAGGTTGGAACATGGGCAATCATTTCCTTGCGATGGTAATGGTAATTGTTCTGTTGGCATGCAGTATTGGAACATGAAATTTAAGGATGCTACCTCTGCTGCTCAAGCAGCGGCCGAGTTTGGAGAACATGGAAGCCTAGCGGCCAGAGCTGTTGGAGAACTTTCAAGGCAATTTTGTGTTGATGATGGTGGTTCATGCCACTTAGGTTTCAAGGATAAAAGGTTGGAACATGGCCAATCATTTCCTTGAGAAGGTAATGGTAATTGTTCTGTTGGCATGCAGTATTGGAACATGAAATTTAAGGATGCTACCTCTGCTGCTCAAGCAGTGACTGAGTTTTGAGAACATGCAAGCCTAGCGGCTATAGCTATTAGAGAACTTTCAAGGCAATTTTGTGTTGATGATGGTGGTTCCTGCCACTTAGGTTTCAAGGATGAAAGGTTGGAACATGGGCAATCATTTCCTGGAGATGGTTATCGTAATTTTTCTATTGGTAGGCAGAATCGGAACATGAAATTTAAGGATGCTACATCCTGCTCAAGCAGCGGCTGAGTTTGGAGAACATGCAAGCCTAGCTGCCAGAGCTGTTGGAGAACTTTCAAGGCAATTTTGTGTTGATGATGGTGGTTCATGCCACTTAGGTTTCAAGGATGAAAGGTTGGACTATGGGTAAGCATTTCCTGGAGATGGTAATGGTAATGTTTCTATAGGAAAGCAGAATTGGAACATGAAATTTAAGGATGCTATCTCTGTTGCTCAAGCAGCGACTGAGTTTGCAGAACATGCAAGCCTAGCTGCCAGAGCTGTTGTAGAACTTTCAAGGAAATATTGTGTTGATGATGGTGGTTCATACCAATTAGGTTTCAAGGATGAAAGGTTGGAACATGGGCAATCATTTCCTTAAGATGGTAATGGTAATTGTTCTGTTGGCATGCAGTATTGGAACATGAAATTTAAGGATGCTACCTCTGCTGCTCAAGCAGCAGCTGAGTTTGGAGAACATGCAAGCCTAGCTGCCAGAGCTGTTGGAGAACTTTCAAGGCAATTTTGTGTTGATGATGGTGGTTCATGCCACTTAGGTTTGTAGGATGAAAGGATGGAACATGGGTAAGCATTTCCTGGAGATGGTAACGGTAATTTTTCTATTGAAAGGCAGAATTGGAACATGAAATTTAAGGATGCTATCTCTGTTGCTCAAGCAGCGGCTGAGCTTGCAGAACATGCAAGCCTAGCTGCTAGAGCTGTTCTAGAACTCTCAAGGCAATTTTTTGTTGATGATAGTGGTTCATGCCACTTAGGTTTAAGGGATGAAAGGTTGGAACATGGGCAAGCATTTCCTGGAGATGGTAATGGTAATTTTTCTATAGGAAGGCAGAATTGGAACATGAAATTTAAGGATGCTATCTCTGTTGCTCAAGCAGCGGCTGAGTTTGCAGAACATGCAAGCCTAGCTGCCAGATCTGTTGTAGAGCTTTCAAGGCAATTTTGTGTTGATGATGGTGGTTCATGCCACTTAGGTTTCAAGGATGAAAGGTTGGAACATGGGCAATCATTTCCTGGAGATGGTAATCGTAATTTTTCTATTGGTAGGCAGAATTGGAACATGAAATTTAAGGATGCTATCTCTATTGCTCAAGCTGCGGCTGAGTTTGCAGAACATGCAAGCCTAGCTGCCAGATCTGTTGTAGAACTTTGAAAGTAATATTGTGTTGATGATGGTGGTTCATGCCACTTAGGTTTCAAGGATGAAAAGTTGGAACATGGGCAATCATTTCCTTGCGACGGTAATGGTAATTTTTCTATAGGAAGGCAGAATTGGAACATGAAATTTAAGGATGCTATCTCTATTGCTCAAGCAGCGGCTGAGTTTGCAGAACATGCAAGCCTAGCTGCCAGAGATGTTGTAGAACTTTCAAGGCAATATTGTGTTGATGATGGTGGTTCATGCCACTTAGGCTTCAAGGATAAAAGGTTGGAACATGGGCAATCATTTCCATGAGATGGTAATGGTAATTGTTCTGTTGGCATGCAGTATTGGAACTTGAAATTTAAGGATGCTACCTCTGTTTCTCAAGCTGCGGCCGAGTTTGGAGAACATGCAAGCCTAGCGGCCAGAGCTGTTGGAGAACTTTAAAGGCAATTTTGTGTTGATGATGGTGGTTCATGCCACTTAGGTTTCAAGGTTGAAAGGTTGGAACATGGGCAATCATTTCTTGGAGATGGTAATGGTAATTTTTCTATTGAAAGGCAGAAGTGGAACATGAAATTTAAGGATGCTATCTCTGTTGCTCAAGCAGCGGTTGAGTTTGCAGAACATGCAAGCCTAGCAGCCAGAGCTGTGGTAGAACTTTCAAGGCAATATTGTGTTGATGATGGTGGTTCATGCCACTTAGGTTTCAACGATGAAAGGTTGGAACATGGGCAATCATTTCCTTGGGATGGTAATCGTAATTCTTCTGTTAGCATGCAGTATTGGAACATGAAATTTAAGGATGCTACATCTGCTGCTCAAGCAGCGGCTGAGTTTGGAGAACATGCAAGCCTAGCTGCCAGAGCTGTTGGAGAACTTTCAAGGCAATTTTGTGTTGATGATGGTGGTTCATGCCACTTAGGTTTCAAGGATGAAAGGTTGGAACATGGGCAATCATTTCTTGGAGATGGTAATGGTAATTTTTCTATTGAAAGGCAGAAGTGGAACATGAAATTTAAGGATGCTATCTCTGTTGCTCAAGCAGCGGTTGAGTTTGCAGAACATGCAAGCCTAGCTGCCAGAGCTGTGGTAGAACTTTCAAGGCAATATTGTGTTGATGATGGTGGTTCATGCCACTTAGGTTTCAACGATGAAAGGTTGGAACATGGGCAATCATTTCCTTGGGATGGTAATCGTAATTCTTCTGTTAGCATGCAGTATTGGAACATGAAATTTAAGGATGCTACATCTGCTGCTCAAGCAGCGGCTGAGTTTGGAGAACATGCAAGCCTAGCTGCCAGAGCTGTTGGAGAACTTTCAAGGCAATTTTGTGTTGATGATGGTGGTTCATGCCACTTAGGTTTCAAGGATGAAAGGTTGGAACTATGGGTAAGCATTTCCTGGAGATGGTAATGGTAATGTTTCTATTGAAAGGTAGAATTGGAACATGAAATTTAAGGATGCTATCTCTGCTGCTCAATTAGCGACTGAGTTTGCAGAACATGCAAGGCTAGCTGCTAGAGCTGTTGTAGAACTCTCAAGGCAATTTTTTGTTGATGATGGTGGTTCATGCCACTTAGGTTTCAAGGATGAAAGGTTGGAACATGGGCAAGCATTTCCTGGAGATGGTAATGGTAATTTTTCTATAGGAAGGCAGAATTGGAACATGAAATTTAAGGATGCTATCTCTGTTGCTCAAGCAGCGGCTGAGTTTGCAGAACAAGCAAGCCTAGCTGCCAGATCTGTTGTAGAGCTTTCAAGGCAATTTTGTGTTGATGATGGTGGTTCATGCCACTTAGGTTTCAAGGATGAAAGGTTGGAACATGGGCAATCATTTCCTTGAGATGGTAATGGTAATTGTTCTGTTGGCATGCAGTATTGGAACATGAAATTTAAGGATGCTACCTTTGCTGCTCAAGCAGCGGCCGAGTTTGGAGAACATGCAAGCGTAGCGGCCAGAGCTGTTGGAGAACTTTCAAGGCAATTTTGTGTTGATGATGGTGGTTCATGCCACTTAGGTTTCAAGGATGAAAGGTTGGAACATGGGCAATCATTTCTTGGAGATGGTAATGGTAATTTTTCTATTGAAAGGCAGAATTGGAACATGAAATTTAAGGATGCTATCTCTGTTGCTCAAGCAGCGGTTGAGTTTGCAGAACATGCAAGCCTAGCTGCCAGAGCTGTGGTAGAACTTTCAAGGCAATATTGTGTTGATGATGGTGGTTCATTCCACTTAGGTTTCAACAATAAAAGGTTGGAACATGGGCAATCATTTCCTTGAGATGGTAATCGTAATTGTTCTGTTAGCATGCAGTATTAGAACATAAAATTTAAGGATGCTACATCCTGCTCAAGCAGCGGCTGAGTTTGGAGAACATGCAAGCCTAGCTGCCAGAGCTGTTGGAGAGCTTTCAAGGCAATTTTGTGTTAATGATGGTGGTTCATGCCACTTAGGTTTCAAGGATGAAAGGTTGGACTATGGGTAAGCATTTCCTTGAGATGGTAATGGTAATTGTTCTGTTGGCATGCAGTATTGGAACAAGAAATTTAAGGATGCTACCTTTGCTGCTCAAGCAGCGGCTGAGTTTGGAGAACATGCAAGCCTAGCTGCCAGAGCTGTTGTAGAACTTTCAAGGAAATATTGTGTTGATGATGGTGGTTCATACCAATTAGGTTTCAAGGATGAAAGGTTGGAACATGGGCAATCATTTCCTTAAGATGGTAATGGTAATTGTTCTGTTGGCATGCAGTATTGGAACATGAAATTTAAGGATGCTATCTCTGCTGCTCAATTAGAGACTGAGTTTGCAGAACATGCAAGCCTAGCTGCTAGAGCTGTTGTAGAACTCTCAAGGCAATTTTTTGTTGATGATGGTGGTTCATGCCACTTAGGTTTCAAGGATGAAAGGTTGGAACATGGGCAAGCATTTCCTGGAGATGGTAATGGTAATTTTTTTTAGGAAGGCAGAATTGGAACATTAAATTTAAGGATGCTATCTCTGTTGCTCAAGCAGCGGCTGAGTTTGCAGAACATGCAAGCCTAGCTGCCAGATCTGTTGTAGAGCTTTCAAGGCAATTTTGTGTTGATGATGGTGGTTCATGCCACTTAGGTTTCAAGGATGAAAGGTTGGAACATGGGCAATCATTTCCTTCAGATGGTAATGGTAATTGTTCTGTTGGCATGCAGTATTGGAACATGAAATTTAAGGATGCTACCTCTGCTGCTCAAGCAGCGGCTGAGTTTGGAGAACATGCAAGCGTAGCGGCCAGAGCTGTTGGAGAACTTTCAAGGCAATTTTGTGTTGATGATGGTGGTTCATGCCACTTAGGTTTCAAGGATGAAAGGTTGGAACATGGGCAATCATTTCTTGGAGATGGTAATGGTAATTTTTCTATTGAAAGGTAGAATTGGAACATGAAATTTAAGGATGCTATCTCTGTTGCTCAAGCAGCGGTTGAGTTTGCAGAACATGCAAGCCTAGCTGCCAGAGATGTGGTAGAACTTTCAAGGCAATATTGTGTTGATGATGATGGTTCATGCCACTTAGGTTTCAACGATGAAAGGTTGGAACATGGGCAATCATTTCCTTGAGATGGTAATCGTAATTGTTCTGTTAGCATGCAGTATTAGAACATGAAATTTAAGGATGCTACATCCTGCTCAAGCAGCGGCTGAGTTTGGAGAACATGCAAGCCTAGCTGCCAGAGCTGTTGGAGAACTTTCAAGGCAATTTTGTGTTGATGATGGTGGTTCATGCCACTTAGGTTTCAAGGATGAAAGGTTGGACTATGGGTAAGCATTTCCTGGAGATGGTAATGGTAATGTTTCTATAGGAAAGCAGAATTGGAACATGAAATTTAAGGATGCTATCTCTGTTGCTCAAGCAGCGACTGAGTTTGCAGAACATGCAAGCCTAGCTGCCAGAGCTGTTGTAGAACTTTCAAGGAAATATTGTGTTGATGATGGTGGTTCATACCAATTAGGTTTCAAGGATGAAAGGTTGGAACATGGGCAATCATTTCCTTGAGATGGTAATGGTAATTGTTCTGTTGGCATGCAGTATTGGAACATGAAATTTAAGGATGCTACCTCTACTGCTCAAGCAGCGGCTGAGTTTGGAGAACATGCAAGCCTAGCTGCCAGAGCTGTTGGAGAACTTTCAAGGCAATTTTGTGTCGATAATGGTGGTTCATGCCACTTAGGTTTCTAGGATGAAAGGTTGGAACATGGGTAAGCATATCCTGGAGATGGTAATGGTAATTTTTCTATTGAAAGGCAGAATTGGAACATGAAATTTAAGGATGCTATCTCTGCTGCTCAATTAGCGACTGAGTTTGCAGAACATGCAAGCCTAGCTGCTAGAGCTGTTGTAGAACTTTCAAGGCAATTTTGTGTTGATGATGGTGGTTCATGCCACTTAAGTTACAAGGATGAAAGGTTGGAACATGGGCAAGCATTTCCTGGAGATGGTAATGGTAATTTTTCTATAGGAAGGCAGAATTGGATCATGAAATTTATGGATGCTATCTCTGTTGCTCAAGCAGCGGCTGAGCTTGCAGAACATACAAGCCTAGCTGCCAGAGATGTTGTAGAACTTTCAAGGCAATATTGTGTTGATGATGGTGGTTCATGCCACTTTGGTTTCAAGGATAAAAGGTTGGAACATGGCCAATCATTTCCTTGAGAAGGTAATGGTAATTGTTCTGTTGGCATGCAGTATTGGAACATGAAATTTAAGGATGCTACCTCTGCTGCTCAAGCAGTGACTGAGTTTTGAGAACATGCAAGCCTAGCGGCTATAGCTATTAGAGAACTTTCAAGGCAATTTTGTGTTGATGATGGTGGTTCCTGCCACTTAGGTTTCAAGGATGAAAGGTTGGAACATGGGCAATCATTTCCTGGAGATGGTTATCGTAATTTTTCTATTGGTAGGCAGAATCGGAACATGAAATTTAAGGATGCTATCTCTGTTGCTCAAGCAGCGGCTGAGTTTGCAGAACATGCAAGCCTAGCTGCCAGAGCTGTTGTAGAACTTTGAAGGTAATATTGTGTTGATGATGGTGGTTCATGCCACTTAGGTTTCAAGGATGAAAAGTTGGAACATGGGCAATCATTTCCTTGAGATGGTAATGGTAATTGTTCTATTGGCATGCAGTATTGGAACATGAAATTTAAGGATGCTACCTCTGCTGCTCAAGTAGCGGCTGAGTTTGGAGAACATGCAAGCCTAGCGGCTAGAGCTGTTGGAGAATTTCAAGGCAATTTTGTGTTGATGATGGTGGTTCATGCCACTTAGGTTTCAAGGATGAAAGGTTGGACTATGGGTAGGCATTTCCTGGAGATGGTAATGGTAATGTTTCTATAGGAAAGCAGAATTGGAACATGAAATTTAAGGATGCTATCTCTACTGCTCAATTAGCGACTGAGTTTGCAGAACATGCAAGCCTAGCTGCTAGAGCTGTTGTAGAACTCTCAAGGCAATTTTGTGTTGATGAGGGTGGTTCATGCCACTTAGATTTCAAGGATGAAAGGTTGGAATATGGGCAAGCATTTCTTGGAGATGGTAATGGTAATTTTTCAATAGGAAGGCAGAATTGGAACATGAAATTTAAGGATGCTATCTCTGTTGCTCAAGTAGCGGCTGAATTTGCAGAACATGCAAGCCTAGCTGCCAGAGATGTTGTAGAACTTTCAAGGAAATATTGTGTTGATGCTGGTGGTTCATGCCACTTAGGTTTCAAGGATAAAAGGTTGGAACATGGGCAATCATTTCCTTGCGATGGTAATGGTAATTGTTCTGTTGGCATGCAGTATTGGAACATGAAATTTAAGGATGCTACCTCTGCTGCTCAAGCAGCGGCCGAGATTGGAGAACATGCAAGCCTAGCGGCCAGAGCTGTTGGAGAACTTTCAAGGCAATTTTGTGTTGATGATGGTGGTTCATGCCACTTAGGTTTCAAGGATGAAAGGTTGGAACATGGGCAATCATTTCTTGGAGATGGTAATGGTAATTTTTCTATTGAAAGGCAGAATTGGAACATGAAATTTAAGGATGCTATCTCTGTTGCTCAAGCAGCGGTTGAGTTTGCAGAACATGCAAGCCTAGCTGCCAGAGCTGTGGTAGAACTTTCAAGGCAATATTGTGTTGATGATGGTGGTTCATGCCACTTAGGTTTCAACGATGAAAGGTTGGAACATGGGCAATCATTTCCTTGAGATGGTAATCGTAATTGTTCAGTTAGCATGCAGTATTGGAACATGAAATTTAAGGATGCTACATCCTGCTCAAGCAGCGGCTGAGTTTGGAGAACATGCAAGCCTAGCTGCCAGAGCTGTTGGAGAACTTTCAAGGCAATTTTGTGTTGATGATGGTGGTTCATGCCACTTAGGTTTCAAGGATGAAAGGTTGGACTATGGGTAAGCATTTCCTGGAGATGGTAATGGTAATGTTTCTATAGGAAAGCAGAATTGGAACATGAAATTTAAGGATGCTATCTCTGTTGCTCAAGCAGCGACTGAGTTTGCAGAACATGCAAGCCTAGCTGCCAGAGCTGTTGTAGAACTTTCAAGGAAATATTGTGTTGATGATGGTGGTTCATACCAATTAGGTTTCAAGGATGAAAGGTTGGAACATGGGCAATCATTTCCTTAAGATGGTAATGGTAATTGTTCTGTTGGCATGCAGTATTGGAACATGAAATTTAAGGATGCTACCTCTGCTGCTCAAGCAGCAGCTGAGTTTGGAGAACATGCAAGCCTAGCTGCCAGAGCTGTTGGAGAACTTTCAAGGCAATTTTGTGTTGATGATGGTGGTTCATGCCACTTAGGTTTGTAGGATGAAAGGATGGAACATGGGTAAGCATTTCCTGGAGATGGTAACGGTAATTTTTCTATAGGAAGGCACAATTGGAACATGAAATTTAAGGATGCTATCTCTGTTGCTCAAGCAGCGGCTGAGCTTGCAGAACATGCAAGCCTAGCTACCAGAGATGTTGTAGAACTTTCAAGGCAATATTGTGTTGATGATGGTTGTTCATGCCACTTAGGTTTCAAGGATAAAAGGTTGGAACATGGCCAATCATTTCCTTGAGATGGTAATGGTAATTGTTCTGTTGGCATGCAGTATTGGAACATGAAATTTAAGGATGCTACCTCTGCTGCTCAAGCAGCGACTGAGTTTGGAGAACATGCAAGCCTAGCGGCTAGAGCTGTTGGAGAACTTTCAAGGCAATTTTGTGTTGATGATGGTGGTTCATGCCACTTAGGTTTCAAGGATGAAAGGTTGGAACATGGGCAATCATTTCCTAGAGATGGTAATCGTAATTTTTCTATTGGTAGGCAGAATTGGAACATGAAATTTAAGGATGCTATCTCTGTTGCTCAAGCAGCGGCTGAGTTTGCAGAACATGCAAGCCTAGCTGCCAGAGCTGTTGTAGAACTTTGAAGGTAATATTGTGTTGATGATGGTGGTTCATGCCACTTAGGTTTCAAGGATGAAAAGTTGGAACATGGGCAATCATTTCCTTAAGATGGTAATGGAAATTGTTCTATTAGCATGCAGTATTGGAACATGAAATTTAAGTATGCTACTTCTGCTGCTCAAGTAGCGGCTGAGTTTGGAGTACATGCAAGCCTAGCGGCCAGAGCTGTTGGAGAACTTTCAAGGCAATTTTGTGTTGATGATGGTGGTTCATGCCACTTAGGTTTCAAGGATGAAAGGTTGGACTACGGGTAAGTATTTCCTGGAGATGGTAATGGTAATGTTTCTATAGGAAAGCAGAATTGGAACATGAAATTTAAGGATGCTATCTCTGTTGCTCAAGCAGCGACTGAGTTTGCAGAACATGCAAGCCTAGCTGCCAGAGCTGTTGTAGAACTTTCAAGGAAATATTGTGTTGATGATGGTGGTTCATACCACTTAGGTTTCAAGGATGAAAGGTTGGAACATGGGCAATCATTTCCTTGAGATGGTAATGGTAATTGTTCTGTTGGCATGCAGTATTGGAACATGAAATTTAAGGATGCTACCTCTGCTGCTCAAGCAGCGGCTGAGTTTGGAGAACATGCAAGCCTAGCTGCCAGAGCTGTTGGAGAACTTTCAAGGCAATTTTGTGTCGATAATGGTGGTTCATGCCACTTAGGTTTCTAGGATGAAAGGTTGGAACATGGGTAAGCATATCCTGGAGATGGTAATGGTAATTTTTCTATTGAAAGGCAGAATTGGAACATGAAATTTAAGGATGCTATCTCTGCTGCTCAATTAGCGACTGAGTTTGCAGAACATGCAAGCCTAGCTGCTAGAGCTGTTGTAGAACTTTCAAGGCAATTTTGTGTTGATGATGGTGGTTCATGCCACTTAAGTTACAAGGATGAAAGGTTGGAACATGGGCAAGCATTTCCTGGAGATGGTAATGGTAAGTTTTCTATAGGAAGGCAGAATTGGATCATGAAATTTAAGGATGCTATCTCTGTTGCTCAAGCAGCGGCTGAGCTTGCAGAACATGCAAGCCTAGCTGCCAGAGATGTTGTAGAACTTTCAAGGCAATATTGTGTTGATGATGGTGGTTCATGCCACTTTGGTTTCAAGGATAAAAGGTTGGAACATGGCCAATCATTTCCTTGAGAAGGTAATGGTAATTGTTCTGTTGGCATGCAGTATTGGAACATGAAATTTAAGGATGCTACCTCTGCTGCTCAAGCAGTGACTGAGTTTGGAGAACATGCAAGCCTAGCGGCTATAGCTATTAGAGAACTTTCAAGGCAATTTTGTGTTGATGATGGTGGTTCCTGCCACTTAGGTTTCAAGGATGAAAGGTTGGAACATGGGCAATCATTTCCTGGAGATGGTAATCGTAATTTTTCTATTGGTAGGCAGAATCGGAACATGAAATTTAAGGATGCTATCTCTGTTGCTCAAGCAGCGGCTGAGTTTGCAGAACATGCAAGCCTAGCTGCCAGAGCTGTTGTAGAACTTTGAAGGTAATATTGTGTTGATGATGGTGGTTCATGCCACTTAGGTTTCAAGGATGAAAAGTTGGAACATGGGCAATCATTTCCTTGAGATGGTAATGGTAATTGTTCTATTGGCATGCAGTATTGGAACATGAAATTTAAGGATGCTACCTCTGCTGCTCAAGTAGCGGCTGAGTTTGGAGAACATGCAAGCCTAGCGGCTAGAGCTGTTGGAGAATTTCAAGGCAATTTTGTGTTGATGATGGTGGTTCATGCCACTTAGGTTTCAAGGATGAAAGGTTGGACTATGGGTAAGCATTTCCTGGAGATGGTAATGGTAATGTTTCTATAGGAAAGCAGAATTGGAACATGAAATTTAAGGATGCTATCTCTACTGCTCAATTAGCGACTGAGTTTGCAGAACATGCAAGCCTAGCTGCTAGAGCGGTTGTAGAACTCTCAAGGCAATTTTGTGTTGATGAGGGTGGTTCATGCCACTTAGGTTTCAAGGATGAAAGGTTGGAACATGGGCAAGCATTTCTTGGAGATGGTAATGGTAATTTTTCAATAGGAAGGCAGAATTGGAACATGAAATTTAAGGATGCTATCTCTGTTGCTCAAGCAGCGGCTGAATTTGCAGAACATGCAAGCCTAGCTGCCAGAGATGTTGTAGAACTTTCAAGGAAATATTGTGTTGATGCTGGTGGTTCATGCCACTTAGGTTTCAAGGATAAAAGGTTGGAACATGGGCAATCATTTCCTTGAGATGGTAATGGTAATTGTTCTATTGGCATGCAGTATTGGAACATGAAATTTAAGGATGCTACCTCTGCTGCTCAAGCAGCGGCCGAGTTTGGAGAACATGCAAGCCTAGCGGCCAGAGCTGTTGGAGAACTTTCAAGGCAATTTTGTGTTGATGATGGTGGTTCATGCCACTTAGGTTTCAAGGATGAAAGGTTGGAACATGGGCAATCATTTCTTGGAGATGGTAATGGTAATTTTTATATTGAAAGGCAGAATTGGAACATGAAATTTAAGGATTCTATCTCTGTTGCTCAAGCAGCGGTTGAGTTTGCAGAACATGCAAGCCTAGCTGCCAGAGCTGTGGTAGAACTTTCAAGGCAATATTGTGTTGATGATGGTGGTTCATGCCACTTAGGTTTCAACGATGAAAGGTTGGAACATGGGCAATCATTTCCTTGAGATGGTAATCGTAATTGTTCAGTTAGCATGCAGTATTGGAACATGAAATTTAAGGATGCTACATCCTGCTCAAGCAGCGGCTGAGTTTGGAGAACATGCAAGCCTAGCTGCCAGAGCTGTTGGAGAACTTTCAAGGCAATTTTGTGTTGATGATGGTGGTTCATGCCACTTAGGTTTCAAGGATGAAAGGTTGGACTATGGGTAAGCATTTCCTGGAGATGGTAATGGTAATGTTTCTATAGGAAAGCAGAATTGGAACATGAAATTTAAGGATGCTATCTCTGTTGCTCAAGCAGCGACTGAGTTTGCAGAACATGCAAGCCTAGCTGCCAGAGCTGTTGTTGAACTTTCAAGGAAATATTGTGTTGATGATGGTGGTTCATACCAATTAGGTTTCAAGGATGAAAGGTTGGAACATGGGCAATCATTTCCTTAAGATGGTAATGGTAATTGTTCTGTTGGCATGCAGTATTGGAACATGAAATTTAAGGATGCTACCTCTGCTGCTCAAGCAGCAGCTGAGTTTGGAGAACATGCAAGCCTAGCTGCCAGAGCTGTTGGAGAACTTTCAAGGCAATTTTGTGTTGATGATGGTGGTTCATGCCACTTAGGTTTGTAGGATGAAAGGATGGAACATGGGTAAGCATTTCCTGGAGATGGTAACGGTAATTTTTCTATTGAAAGGCAGAATTGGAACATGAAATTTAAGGATGCTATCTCTGTTGCTCAAGCAGCGGCTGAGCTTGCAGAACATGCAAGCCTAGCTACCAGAGATGTTGTAGAACTTTCAAGGCAATATTGTGTTGATGATGGTTGTTCATGCCACTTAGGTTTCAAGGATAAAAGGTTGGAACATGGCCAATCATTTCCTTGAGATGGTAATGGTAATTGTTCTGTTGGCATGCAGTATTGGAACATGAAATTTAAGGATGCTACCTCTGCTGCTCAAGCAGCGACTGAGTTTGGAGAACATGCAAGCCTAGCGGCCAGAGCTATTGGAGAACTTTCAAGGCAATTTTGTGTTGATGATGGTGGTTCATGCCACTTAGGTTTCAAGGATGAAAGGTTGGAACATGGGCAATCATTTCCTAGAGATGGTAATCGTAATTTTTTTATTGGTAGGCAGAATTGGAACATGAAATTTAAGGATGCTATCTCTGTTGCTCAAGCAGCGGCTGAGTTTGCAGAACATGCAAGCCTAGCTGCCAGAGCTGTTGTAGAACTTTGAAGGTAATATTGTGTTGATGATGGTGGTTCATGCCACTTAGGTTTCAAGGATGAAAAGTTGGAACATGGGCAATCATTTCCTTGAGATGGTAATGGAAATTGTTCTATTAGCATGCAGTATTGGAACATGAAATTTAAGGATGCTACCTCTGCTGCTCAAGTAGCGGCTGAGTTTGGAGAACATGCAAGCCTAGCGGCCAGAGCTGTTGGAGAACTTTCAAGGCAATTTTGTGTTGATGATGGTGGTTCATGCCACTTAGGTTTCAAGGATGAAAGGTTGGACTACGGGTAAGCATTTCCTGGAGATGGTAATGGTAATGTTTCTATAGGAAAGCAGAATTGGAACATGAAATTTAAGGATGCTATCTCTGTTGCTCAAGCAGCGACTGAGTTTGCAGAACATGCAAGCCTAGCTGCCAGAGCTGTTGTAGAACTTTCAAGGAAATATTGTGTTGATGATGGTGGTTCATACCACTTAGGTTTCAAGGATGAATGGTTGGATCATGGGCCATCATTTCCTTGAGATGGTAATGGTAATTGTTCTGTTGGCATGCAGTAGTGAAACCAGAAATTTAAGGATGCTACCTCTGCTGCTCAAGCAGCGGCTGTGTTTGGAGAACATGCAAGCCTAGCTGCCAGAGCTGTTGGAGAACTTTCAAGGCAATTTTGTGCTGATGATGGTGGTTCATGCCACTTAGGTTTCTAGGATGAAAGGTTGGAACATGGGTAAGCATTTCCTGGAGATGGTAATGGTAATTTTTCTATTAAAAGGCAGAATTGGAACATGAAATTTAAGGATGCTATCTCTGCTGCTCAATTAGCGACTGAGTTTGCAGAACATGCAAGCCTAGCTGCTAGAGCTGTGGTAGAACTCTCAAGGCAATTTTGTGTTGATGATGGTGGTTCATTCCACTTAGGTTTCAAGGATGAAAGGTTGGAACATGGGCAAGCATTTCCTGGAGATGGTAATGGTAATTTTTCAATAGGAAGGCAGAATTGGAACATGAAATTTAAGGATGCTATCTCTGTTGCTCAAGCAGCGGCTAAATTTGCAGAACATGCAAGCCTAGCTGCCAGAGATGTTGTAGAACGTTCAAGGCAATATTGTGTTGATGATGGTGGTTCATGCCACTTAGGTTCCAAGGATGAAAGGTTGGAACATGGGCAATCATTTCTTGGAGATGGTAATGGTAATTTTTCTATTGAAAGGCAGAATTGGTACATGAAATTTAAGGATTCTATCTCTGTTGCTCAAGCAGCGGTTGAGTTTGCAGAATATGCAAACCTAGCTGCCAGAGCTGTGGTAGAACTTTCAAGGCAATATTGTGTTGATGATGGTGGTTCATGCCACTTAGGTTTCAACGATGAAAGGTTGGAACATGGGCAATCATTTCCTTGAGATGGTAATCGTAATTGTTCAGTTAGCATGCAGTATTGGAACATGAAATTTAAGGATGCTACATCCTGCTCAAGCAGCGGCTGAGTTTGGAGAACATGCAAGCCTAGCTGCCAGAGCTGTTGGAGAACTTTTAAGGCAATTTTGTGTTGATGATGGTGGTTCATGCCACTTAGGTTTCAAGGATGAAAGGTTGGACTATGGGTAAGCATTTCCTGGAGATGGTAATGGTAATGTTTCTATAGGAAAGCAGAATTGGAACATGAAATTTAAGGATGCTATCTCTGTTGCTCAAGCAGCGACTGAGTTTGCAGAACATGCAAGCCTAGCTGCCAGAGCTGTTGTTGAACTTTCAAGGAAATATTGTGTTGATGATGGTGGTTCATACCAATTAGGTTTCAAGGATGAAAGGTTGGAACATGGGCAATCATTTCCTTAAGATGGTAATGGTAATTGTTCTGTTGGCATGCAGTATTGGAACATGAAATTTAAGGATGCTACCTCTGCTGCTCAAGCAGCAGCTGAGTTTGGAGAACATGCAAGCCTAGCTGCCAGAGCTGTTGGAGAACTTTCAAGGCAATTTTGTGTTGATGATGGTGGTTCATGCCACTTAGGTTTGTAGGATGAAAGGATGGAACATGGGTAAGCATTTCCTGGAGATGGTAACGGTAATTTTTCTATTGAAAGGCAGAATTGGAACATGAAATTTAAGGATGCTATCTCTGTTGCTCAAGCAGCGGCTGAGCTTGCAGAACATGCAAGCCTAGCTACCAGAGATGTTGTAGAACTTTCAAGGCAATATTGTGTTGATGATGGTTGTTCATGCCACTTAGGTTTCAAGGATAAAAGGTTGGAACATGGCCAATCATTTCCTTGAGATGGTAATGGTAATTGTTCTGTTGGCATGCAGTATTGGAACATGAAATTTAAGGATGCTACCTCTGCTGCTCAAGCAGCGACTGAGTTTGGAGAACATGCAAGCCTAGTGGCCAGAGCTATTGGAGAACATTCAAGGCAATTTTGTGTTGATGATGGTGGTTCATGCCACTTAGGTTTCAAGGATGAAAGGTTGGAACATGGGCAATCATTTCCTGGAGATGGTAATCGTAATTTTTTTATTGGTAGGCAGAATTGGAACATGAAATTTAAGGATGCTATCTCTGTTGCTCAAGCAGCGGCTGAGTTTGCAGAACATGCAAGCCTAGCTGCCAGAGCTGTTGTAGAACTTTGAAGGTAATATTGTGTTGATGATGGTGGTTCATGCCACTTAGGTTTCAAGGATGAAAAGTTGGAACATGGGCAATCATTTCCTTGAGATGGTAATGGAAATTGTTCTATTAGCATGCAGTATTGGAACATGAAATTTAAGGATGCTACCTCTGCTGCTCAAGTAGCGGCTGAGTTTGGAGAACATGCAAGCCTAGCGGCCAGAGCTGTTGGAGAACTTTCAAGGCAATTTTGTGTTGATGATGGTGGTTCATGCCACTTAGGTTTCAAGGATGAAAGGTTGGACTACGGGTAAGCATTTCCTGGAGATGGTAATGGTAATGTTTCTATAGGAAAGCAGAATTGGAACATGAAATTTAAGGATGCTATCTCTGTTGCTCAAGCAGCGACTGAGTTTGCAGAACATGCAAGCCTAGCTGCCAGAGCTGTTGTAGAACTTTCAAGGAAATATTGTGTTGATGATGGTGGTTCATACCACTTAGGTTTCAAGGATGAATGGTTGGATCATGGGCCATCATTTCCTTGAGATGGTAATGGTAATTGTTCTGTTGGCATGCAGTAGTGAAACCAGAAATTTAAGGATGCTACCTCTGCCTGCTCAAGCAGCGGCTGAGTTTGGAGAACATGCAAGCCTAGCTGCCAGAGCTTTTGGAGAACTTTCAAGGCAATTTTGTGCTGATGATGGTGGTTCATGCCACTTAGGTTTCTAGGATGAAAGGTTGGAACATGGGTAAGCATTTCCTGGAGATGGTAATGGTAATTTTTCTATTAAAAGGCAGAATTGGAACATGAAATTTAAGGATGCTATCTCTGCTGCTCAATTAGCGACTGAGTTTGCAGAACATGCAAGCCTAGCTGCTAGAGCTGTGGTAGAACTCTCAAGGCAATTTTGTGTTGATGATGGTGGTTCATTCCACTTAGGTTTCAAGGATGAAAGGTTGGAACATGGGCAAGCATTTCCTGGAGATGGTAATGGTAATTTTTCAATAGGAAGGCAGAATTGGAACATGAAATTTAAGGATGCTATCTCTGTTGCTCAAGCAGCGGCTAAATTTGCAGAACATGCAAGCCTAGCTGCCAGAGATGTTGTAGAACTTTCAAGGCAATATTGTGTTGATGATGGTGGTTCATGCCACTTAGGTTTCAAGGATGAAAAGTTGGAATATGGGCAATCATTTCCTTGAGATGGTAATGGTAATTGTTCTGATGGCATACAGTATTGGAACATGAAATTTAAGGATGCTACCTCTGCTGCTCTAGCAGCGGCTGAGTTTGGAGAACATGCAAGCCTAGCGGCCAGAGCTGTTGGAGAAATTTAAAGGCAATTTAGTGTTGATGACGGTGGTTCATGCCACTTAAGTTTCAAGGATGAAAGGATGGAATATGGGTAAGCATTTCCTGGAGATGGTAATGGTAATGTTTCTATAGGAAGGCAGAATTGGAACATGAAATTTAAGGATGTTATCTCTGTTGCTCAAGCAGGGGCTGAGTTTGCAGAACATGCAAGCCTAGCTGCCAGAGCTGTTGTAGAACTTTCAAGGCAATATTGTGTTGATGATGGTGGTTCATACCGCTTAGGTTTCAAGGATGAAAGGTTGGAACATGGGAAATTATTTCCTTGCGATGGTAATGGTAATTGTTCTATTTGCATGCAGTATTGGAACATGAAATTTAAGGATGCTACCTCTACTGCTCAAGCAGCGGCTGAGTTTGGAGAACATGCAAGCCTAGCTGCTAGAGCTGTTGGAGAACTTTCAAAGCAATATTTTGTTGATGATGGTGGTTGATGCCACTTAGGTTTCAAGGATGAAAGGATGGAATATGGGTAAGTATTTCCTGGAGATGGTAATGGTAATGTTTCTATAGGAAGGCAGAATTGGAACATGAAATTTAAGGATGTTATCTCTGTTGCTCAAGCAGCGGCTGAGTTTGCAGAACATGCAAGCCTAGCTGCCAGAGCTGTTGTAGAACTTTCAAGGCAATATTGTGTTGATGACGGTGGTTCATACCGCTTAGGTTTCAAGGATGAAAGGTTGGAACATGGGAAATCATTTCCTTGCGATGGTAATGGTAATTGTTCTATTTGCATGCAGTATTGGAACATGAAATTTAAGGATGCTACCGCTGCTGCTCAAGCAGCGGCTGAGTTTGGAGAACATGTAAGCCTAGCTGCCAGAGCTGTTGGAGAACTTTCAAGGCAATATTTTGTTGATGATGGTGGTTCATGCCACTTAGGTTTCTAGGATGAAAGGTTGGAACATGGGTAAGCATTTCCTGGAGATGGTAATGGTAATTTTTCTATTGGAAGGCAGAATTGGAACATGAAATTTAAGGATGCTACCTCTGCTGCTCAAGTAGCGACTGAGTTTGCAGAACATGCAAGCCTAGCTGCCAGAGATGTTGTAGAACTTTCAAGGCAATATTGTGTTGATGATGGTGGTTCATGCCACTTAGGTTTCAACGATGAAAGGTTGGAACATGCGCAATCATTTCGTTGAGATGGTAATCGTAATTGTTCTATTAGCATGCAGTATTGGAACATGAAATTTAAGGATGCTACATCTGCTGCTCAAGCAGCGGCTAAATTTGCAGAACATGCAAGTCTAGCTGCCAGAGATGTTGTAGAACTTTCAAGGCAATATTGTGTTGATGATGGTGGTTCATGCCACTTAGGTTTCAAGGATAAAAGGTTGGAACATGGGCAATCATTTCCTTGAGATGGTAATGGTAATTGTTCTGTTGGCATGCAGTATTGGAACATGAAATTTAAGGATGCTACCTCTGCTGCTCAAGCAGCGGCCGAGTTTGGAGAACATGCAAGCCTAGCGGCCAGAGCTGTTGGAGAACTTTCAAGGCAATTTTGTGTTGATGATGGTGGTTCATGCCACTTAGGTTTCAAGGATGAAAGGTTGGAACGTGGGCAATCATTTCTTGGAGATGGTAATGGTAATTTTTCTATTGAAAGGTAGAATTGGAACATGAAATTTAAGGATGCTATCTCTGTTGCTCAAGCAGCGGTTGAGTTTGCAGAACATGCAAGCCTAGCTGCCAGAGCTGTGGTAGAACTTTCAAGGCAATATTGTGTTGATGATGGTGGTTCATGCCACTTAGGTTTCAACGATGAAAGGTTGGAACATGCGCAATCATTTCCTTGAGATGGTAATCGTAATTGTTCTATTAGCATGCAGTATTGGAACATGAAATTTAAGGATGCTACATCTGCTGCTCAAGCAGCGACTGAGTTTGGAGAATATGCAATCCTAGCTGCCAGAGATGTTGTAGAACTTTCAAGGCAATATTGTGTTGATGATGGTGGTTCATGCCACTTAGGTTTCAAGGATGAAAGGTTGGAACATGGGCAATCATTTCCTTGCGATGGTAATGGAAATTGTTCTATTGGCATGCAGTATTGGAACATGAAATTTAAGGATGCTACCTCTGCTGCTCAAGCAGCGGCTGAGTTTGGAGAACATGCAAGCCTAGCGGCTAGAGCTGTTGGAGAAATTTCAAGGCAATTTAGTGTTGATGATGGTGGTTCATGCCACTTAGGTTTCAAGGATGAAAGGTTGGAACATGGGCAATCATTTCCTTGCGATGGTAATGGTAATTGTTCTGTTGGCATGCAGTATTGGAACATGAAATTTAAGGATGCTACCTATGCTGCTCAAGCAGCGGCTGAGTTTGGAGAACATGCAAGCCTAGCTGCCAGAGCTGTTGGAGAACTTTCAAGGCAATATTTTGTTGATGATGGTGGTTCATGCCACTTAGGTTTCTAGGATGAAAGGTTGGAACATGGGTAAGCATTTCCTGGAGATGGTAATGGTAATTTTTCTATTGGAAGGCAGAATTGGAACATGAAATTTAAGGATGCTATCTCTGTTGCTCAAGCAGCGGTTGAGTTTGCAGAACATGCAAGCCTAGCTGCCAGAGCTGTTGTATAGCTTTCAAGGCAATATTGTGTTGATGATGGTGTTTCATGCCACTTAGGTTTCAACGATGAAAGGTTGGAACATGGGCAATCATTTCCTTGAGATGGTAATGGTAATTGTTCGGTTAGCATGCAGTATTGGAACATGAAATTTAAGGATGCTACCTCTGCTGCTCAAGCAGCGGCTGAGTTTGGAGAACATGCAATCCTAGCGGCCAGAGCTGTTGGAGAACTTTCAAGGCAATTTTGTGTTGATGATGGTGGTTCATGCCACTTAGGTTTCAAGGATGAAAGGTTGGAATATGGGTAAGCATTTCCTGGAGATTGTAATGGTAATTTTTCTATAGGAAGGCAGAATTGGAACATGAAATTTAAGGATGCTATCTCTGTTGCTCAAGCAGCGGCTGAGTTTGCAGAACATGCAAGCCTAGCTGCCAGAGCTGTTGTAGAATTTTGAAGGCAATATTGTGTTGATGATGGTGGTTCATGCCACTTAGGTTTCAAGGATGAAAAGTTGGAACATGGGCAATCATTTCCTTGAGATGGTAATGGTAATCGTTCTGTTGGCATGCAGTATTGGAACATGAAATTTAAGGATGCTACCTCTGCTGCTCAAGCAGCGGCTGAGTTTGGAGAACATGCAAGCCTAGCGGCTAGAGCTGTTGGAGAAATTTCAAGGCAATTTAGTGTTGATGATGGTGGTTCATGCCACTTAGGTTTCAAGGAAGAAAGGTTGGAATATGGGAAAGCATTTCCTGGAGATGGTGATGGTAATGTTTCTATAGGAAGGCAGAATTGGTACATGTAATTTAAGGATGCTATCTCTGTTGCTCAAGCACCGGCTGAGTTTGCAGAACATGCAAGCCTAGCTGCCAGAGCTGTCGTAGAACTTTCAAGGCAATATTGTGTTGATGATGGTGGTTCATACCACTTAGGTTTCAAGGATGAAAGGTTGGAACATGGGAAATCATTTCCTTGAGATGGTAATGGTAATTGTTCTATTGGCATGCAGTATTGGAATATGAAATTTAAGGATGCTACCTCTGCTGCTCAAGCAGCGGCTGAGTTTGGAGAACATGCAAGCCTAGCGGCCAGAGCTGTTTGAGAACTTTCAAGGCAATATTGTGTTGATAATGGTATTTCATTCCACTTTGGTTTCAAGGATGAAAGGTTGGAACATGGGCAAGCATTTCCTGGAGATGGTAATGGTAATTGTTCTGTTGGCAGGTAGTATTGGAACATGAAATTTAAGGATGCTACCTCTGCTGCTCAAGCAGCGGCTGAGTTTGCAGAACATGTAAGCCTAGCTACCAGAGATGTTGGAGAACTTTCAAGGCAATATTGTGTTGATGATAGTGGTTCATGCCACTTAGGTTTAAAGGATGAAAGGTTGGAACATGGGCAAGCATTTCCTGGAGATAGTAGTGGTAATTTTTCTGTTGGCATGCACAATTGGAACATGAAATTTAAGGATGCTACCTCTGCTGCTCAAGCAGCGACTGAGTTTGGAGAACATGCAAGCCTAGCTTCCAGAGCTGTTGGAGAACTTTCAAGGTAATTTAGTGTTGATGATGGTGGTTCATGCCACTTAGGTTTCAAGGATGAAAGGATGGAATATGGGTAAGTATTTCCTGGAGATGGTAATGGTAATGTTTCTATAGGAAGAAAGAATTGGAACATGAAATTTAAGGATGCTATCTCTGTTGCTCAAGCAGCGGCTGAGTTTGCAGAACATGCAAGCCTAGCTGCCAGAGCTGTTGTAGAACTTTCAAGGCAATATTGTGTTGATGATGGTGGTTCATACCACTTAGGTTTCAAGGATGAAAGGTTGGAACATGGGAAATCATTTCCTTGAGATGGTAATGGTAATTGTTCTATTGGCATGCAGTATTGGAACATGAAATTTAAGGATGCTACCTCTGCTGCTCAAGCAGCGGCTGAGTTTGGAGAACATGCAAGCCTAGCGGCCAGAGCTGTTTGAGAACTTTCAAGTCAATATTGTGTTGATAATGGTAGTTCATTCCACTTTGGTTTCAAGGATGAAAGGTTGGAACATGGGCAAGCATTTCCAGGAGATGGTAATGGTAATTGTTCTGTTGGCAGGTAGTATTGGAACATGAAATTTAAGGATGCTACCTCTGCTGCTCAAGCAGCGGCTGAGTTTGCAGAACATGTAAGCCTAGCTGCCAGTGATGTTGGAGAACTTTCAAGGCAATATTGTGTTGATGATGGTGGTTCATGCCACTTAGGTTTCAAGGATGAAAAGTTGGAATATGGGCAATCATTTCCTTGAGATAGTAATGGTAATTGTTCTGATGGCATACAGTATTGGAACATGAAATTTAAGGATGCTACCTCTGCTGCTCTAGCAGCGGCTGAGTTTGGAGAACATGCAAGCCTAGCGGCCAGAGCTGTTGGAGAAATTTAAAGGCAATTTAGTGTTGATGACGGTGGTTCATGCCACTTAAGTTTCAAGGATGAAAGGATGGAATATGGGTAAGCATTTCCTGGAGATGGTAATGGTAATGTTTCTATAGGAAGGCAGAATTGGAACATGAAATTTAAGGATGTTATCTCTGTTGCTCAAGCAGGGGCTGAGTTTGCAGAACATGCAAGCCTAGCTGCCAGAGCTGTTGTAGAACTTTCAAGGCAATATTGTGTTGATGATGGTGGTTCATACCGCTTAGGTTTCAAGGATGAAAGGTTGGAACATGGGAAATTATTTCCTTGCGATGGTAATGGTAATTGTTCTATTTGCATGCAGTATTGGAACATGAAATTTAAGGATGCTACCTCTACTGCTCAAGCAGCGGCTGAGTTTGGAGAACATGCAAGCCTAGCTGCTAGAGCTGTTGGAGAACTTTCAAAGCAATATTTTGTTGATGATGGTGGTTGATGCCACTTAGGTTTCAAGGATGAAAGGATGGAATATGGGTAAGCATTTCCTGGAGATGGTAATGGTAATGTTTCTATAGGAAGGCAGAATTGGAACATGAAATTTAAGGATGTTATCTCTGTTGCTCAAGCAGCGGCTGAGTTTGCAGAACATGCAAGCCTAGCTGCCAGAGCTGTTGTAGAACTTTCAAGGCAATATTGTGTTGATGACGGTGGTTCATACCGCTTAGGTTTCAATGATGAAAGGTTGGAACATGGGAAATCATTTCCTTGCGATGGTAATGGTAATTGTTCTATTTGCATGCAGTATTGGAACATGAAATTTAAGGATGCTACCGCTGCTGCTCAAGCAGCGGCTGAGTTTGGAGAACATGTAAGCCTAGCTGCCAGAGCTGTTGGAGAACTTTCAAGGCAATATTTTGTTGATGATGGTGGTTCATGCCACTTAGGTTTCTAGGATGAAAGGTTGGAACATGGGTAAGCATTTCCTGGAGATGGTAATGGTAATGTTTCTATTGGAAGGCAGAATTGGAACATGAAATTTAAGGATGCTATCTCTGTTGCTCAAGCAGCGGCTGAGTTTGCAGAACATGCAAGCCTAGCTTCCAGAGATGTTGGAGAACTTTCAAGGCAATATTTTATTGATGATGGTGGTTCATGCCACTTAGGTTTCAAGGATGAAAAGTTGGAACATGGGCAATCATTTCCTGGGGATGGTAATGTAATTTTTCTATTGGAAGGCAGAATTGGAACATGAAATTTAAGGATGCTATCTCTGTTGCTCAAGCAGCGGCTGAGTTTGGAGAACATGCAAGCCTAGCGGCCAGAGCTGTTGGAGAAATTTTAAGGCAATTTAGTGTTGATGATGGTGGTTCATACCACTTAGGTTTCAAGGATGAAAGGTTGGAACATGGGAAATCATTTCCTTGAGATGGTAATGGTAATTGTTCTATTGGCATGCAATATTGGAACATGAAATTTAAGGATGCTACCTCTGCTGCTCAAGCAGCGGCTGAGTTTGGAGAACATACAAGCCTAGCGGCCAGAGCTGTTGGAGAACTTTTAAGGCAATTTTGTGTTGATGATGGTGGTTCATTCCACTTAGGTTTCACGGATGAAAGGTTGGAATATGGGTAAGCATTTCCTGGAGATGGTAATGGTAATTGTTCTTTTGGCAGGTAGTATTGGAACATAAAATTTAAGGATGCTACCTCTGCTGCTCAAGCAGCGGCTGAGTTTGCAGAACATGTAAGCCTAGCTACCAGAGATGTTGGAGAACTTTCAAGGCAATATTGTGTTGATGATGGTGGTTCATGCCACTTAGGTTTAAAGGATGAAAGGTTGGAACATGGGCAAGCATTTCCTGGAGATAGTAGTGGTAATTTTTCTGTTGGAAAGCACAATTGGAACATGAAATTTAAGGATGCTATCTCTGTTACTCAAGCAGCGGCTGAGTTTGCAGAACATTCAAGCCTAGGTGCCAGAGATGTTGTAGAACTTTCAAGGCAATATTGTGTTGATGATGGTAGTTCATGCCACTTAGGTTTCAACGATAAAAGGTTGGAACATAGGCAATCATTTCCTTGAGATGGTAATGGTAATTGTTATATTGGCATGCAATATTGGAACATGAAATTTAAGGATGCTACCTCTGCTGCTCAAGCAGCGGCTGAGTTTGGAGAACATGCAAGCCTAGCGGCCAGAGCTGTTGGAGAACTTTCAAGGCAATTTTGTGTTGATGATGGTGGTTCATGCCACTTAGGTTTCATGGATGAAAGGTTGGAACATAGGCAATCATTTCCTTGAGATGGTAATGGTAATTGTTCTGTTGGCATGCAGTATTGGAACATGAAATTTAATGATGCGACCTCTGCTGCTCAAGCAGCGGCTGAGTTTGGAGAACATGCAAGCCTAGTGCGGCCAGAGCTGTTGGAGAACTTTCAAGGTAATTTTGTGTTGATGATGGTGGTTCATGCCACTTAGGTTTCAAGGATGAAAGGTTGGAACATGGGCAATCATTTCCTTGATATGGTAATGGTAATTGTTCTATTGGCATGCAGTATTGGAACATGAAATTTAAGGATGCTACCTCTACTGCTCAAGCAGCGGCTGAGTTTGGAGAACATGCAAGCCTAGCGGCCAGAGCTGTTTGAGAACATTCAAGGCAATATTGTGTTGATGATGGTAGTTCATTCCACTTTGGTTTCAAGGATGAAAGGTTGGAATATGGGTAAGCATTTCCTGGAGATGGTAATGCATTTCCTAGAGATGGTAATGGTAATTTTTCTATTGGAAGGCAGAATTGAAAAATGAAATTTAAGGATGCTATCTCTGTTGCTCAAGCAGCGGCTGAGTTTGCAGAACATGCAAGCCTAGCTGCCAGAGCTATTGTAGAACTTTGAAGGCAATATTGTGTTGATGATGGTGGTTCATGCCACTTAGGTTTCAAGGATGAAAAGTTGGAACATGGGCAATCATTTCCTTGAGATGGTAATGGTAATTGTTCTGTTGGCATGCAGTATTGGAACATGAAATTTAAGGATGCTACCTCTGCTGCTCAAGCATCGGCTGAGTTTGGCGAACTTGCAAGCCTAGCGGCCAGAGCTGTTGGAGAACTTCAAGGCAATTTTGTGTTGATGATGGTGGTTCATGCCACTTAGGTTTCATGGATGAAAGGTTGGAATATGGGTAAGCATTTCCTGGAGATGGTAATGGTAATGTTTCTATAGGAAGGCGGAATTGGAACATGAAATTTAAGGATGCTATCTCTGTTGTTCAAGCAGCGGCTGAGTTTGCAGAACATGCAAGCCTAGCTGCCAGAGCTGTTGTAAAACTTTCAAAGCAATATTGTGTTGATGATGTTGGTTCTTGCCACTTAGGTTTCAAGGATGAAAGGTTGGAACATGGGCAATCATTTCCTTGATATGGTAATGGTAATTGTTCTATTGGCATGCAGTATTGGAACATGAAATTTAAGGATGCTACCTCTACTGCTCAAGCAGCGGCTGAGTTTGGAGAACAAGCAAGCCTAGCGGCCAGAGCTGTTTGAGAACTTTCAAGGCAATATTGTGTTGATGATGGTAGTTCATTCCACTTTGGTTTCAAGGATGAAAGGTTGGAACATGGGCAAGCATTTCCTGGAGATGGTAATGGTAATTTTTCTGTTGGCAGGTAGTATTGGAACATGAAATTTATGGATGCTACCTCTGCTGCTCAAGCATCGGCTGAGTTTGCAGAACATGTAAGCCTAGCTGCCAGAGATGTTGGAGAACTTTCAAGGCAATATTGTGTTGATGGTGGTGGTTCATGCCACTTGGGTTTAAAGGATGAAAGGTTGGAACATGGGCAAGCATTTCCTGAAGATAGTAGTGGTAATTTTTCTGTTGGCAAGCAGAATTGGAACATGAAATTTAAGGATTCTACCTCTGCTGCTCAAGCAGCGACTGAGTTTGGAGAACATGCAAGCCTAGCTGCCAGAGCTGTTGGAGAACTTTCAAGGCAATATTGTGTTAATGATGGTGGTTCATGCAACTTAGGTTTCAGGGATGAAAGGTTGGAACATGGGAAATCATTTCCTTGCGATGGTAATGGTAATTGTTCTATTGGCATGCAGTATTGGAACATGAAATTTAAGGATGCTACCTCTGCTGCTCAAGCAGCGGCTGAGTTTGGAGAACATGCAAGCCTAGCTGCCAGAGCTGTTGGAGAACTTTCAAGGCTTTATTTTGTTGATGATGGTGGTTCATGCCACTTAGGTTTCTAGGATGAAAGGTTGGAACATGGGTAAGCATTTCCTGGAGATGGTAATGGTAATTTTTCTATTGGAAGGCAGAATTGGAACATGAAATTTAAGGATGCTATCTCTGTTGCTCAAGCAGCGGCTGAGTTTGCAGAACATGCAACCCTAGCTGCCAGAGCTGTTGTAGAGCTTTCAAGGCAATATTGTGTTGATGATGGTGGTTCATGCCACTTAGGTTTCAACGATGAAAGGTTGGAACATGGGAAATCATTTCCTTGAGATGGTAATGGCAATTGTTCTGTTAGCATGCAGTATTGGAACATGAAATTTAAGGATGCTACCTCTGTTGCTCAAGCAGCGGCTGAGTTTGGAGAACATACAATCCTAGCGGCCAGAGCTGATGGAGAACTTTCAAGGCAATTTTGTGTTGATGATGGTGGTTCATGCCACTTAGGTTTCAAGGATGAAAGGTTGGAATATGGGTAAGCATTTCCTAGAGATGGTAATGGTAATTTTTCTATAGGAAGGCAGAATTGGAACATGAAATTTAAGGATGCTATCTCTATTGCTCAAGCAGCGGCTGAGTTTGCAGAACATGCAAGCCTAGCTGCCAGAGCTATTGTAGAACTTTGAAGGCAATATTGTGTTGATGATGGTGGTTCATGCCACTTAGGTTTCAAGGATGAAAAGTTGGAACATGGGCAATCATTTCCTTGAGATGGTAATGGTAATTGTTCTGTTGGCATGTAGTATTGGAACATGAAATTTAAGGATGCTACCTCTGCTGCTCAAGCATCGGCTGAGTTTGGCGAACTTGCAACCCTAGCGGCCAGAGCTGTTGGAGAACTTCAAGGCAATTTTGTGTTGATGATGGTGGTTCATGCCACTTAGGTTTCATGGATGAAAGGTTGGAATATGGGTAAGCATTTCCTGGAGATGGTAATGGTAATGTTTCTATAGGAAGGCGGAATTGGAACATGAAATTTAAGGATGCTATCTCTGTTGTTCAAGCAGCGGCTGAGTTTGCAGAACATGCAAGCCTAAGCTGCCAGAGCTGTTGTAAAACTTTCAAAGCAATATTGTGTTGATGATGTTGGTTCTTGCCACTTAGGTTTCAAGGATGAAAGGTTGGAACATGGGCAATCATTTCCTTGATATGGTAATGGTAATTGTTCTATTGGCATGCAGTATTGGAACATGAAATTTAAGGATGCTACCTCTACTGCTCAAGCAGCGGCTGAGTTTTGGAGAACATGCAAGCCTAGCGGCCAGAGCTGTTTGAGAACTTTCAAGGCAATATTGTGTTGATGATGGTAGTTCATTCCACTTTGGTTTCAAGGATGAAAGGTTGGAACATGGGCAAGCATTTCCTGGAGATGGTAATGGTAATTTTTCTGTTGGCAGGTAGTATTGGAACATGAAATTTATGGATGCTACCTCTGCTGCTCAAGCATCGGCTGAGTTTGCAGAACATGTAAGCCTAGCTGCCAGAGATGTTGGAGAACTTTCAAGGCAATATTGTGTTGATGGTGGTGGTTCATGCCACTTGGGTTTAAAGGATGAAAGGTTGGAACATGGGCAAGCATTTCCTGAAGATAGTAGTGGTAATTTTTCTGTTGGCAAGCAGAATTGGAACATGAAATTTAAGGATTCTACCTCTGCTGCTCAAGCAGCGACTGAGTTTGGAGAACATGCAAGCCTAGCTGCCAGAGCTGTTGGAGAACTTTCAAGGCAATATTGTGTTGATGATGGTGGTTCATGCAACTTAGGTTTCAGGGATGAAAGGTTGGAACATGGGAAATCATTTCCTTGCGATGGTAATGGTAATTGTTCTATTGGCATGCAGTATTGGAACATGAAATTTAAGGATGCTACCTCTGCTGCTCAAGCAGCGGCTGAGTTTGGAGAACATGCAAGCCTAGCTGCCAGAGCTGTTGGAGAACTTTCAAGGCTTTATTTTGTTGATGATGGTGGTTCATGCCACTTAGGTTTCTAGGATGAAAGGTTGGAACATGGGTAAGCATTTCCTGGAGATGGTAATGGTAATTTTTCTATTGGAAGGCAGAATTGGAACATGAAATTTAAGGATGCTATCTCTGTTGCTCAAGCAGCGGCTGAGTTTGCAGAACATGCAACCCTAGCTGCCAGAGCTGTTGTAGAGCTTTCAAGGCAATATTGTGTTGATGATGGTGGTTCATGCCACTTAGGTTTCAACGATGAAAGGTTGGAACATGGGAAATCATTTCCTTGAGATGGTAATGGTAATTGTTCTGTTAGCATGCAGTATTGGAACATGAAATTTAAGGATGCTACCTCTGTTGCTCAAGCAGCGGCTGAGTTTGGAGAACATGCAATCCTAGCGGCCAGAGCTGATGGAGAACTTTCAAGGCAATTTTGTGTTGATGATGGTGGTTCATGCCACTTAGGTTTCAAGGATGAAAGGTTGGAATATGGGTAAGCATTTCCTAGAGATGGTAATGGTAATTTTTCTATAGGAAGGCAGAATTGGAACATGAAATTTAAGGATGCTATCTCTATTGCTCAAGCAGCGGTTGAGTTTGCAGAACATGCAAGCCTAGCTGCCAGAGCTATTGTAGAACTTTGAAGGTAATATTGTGTTGATGATGGTGGTTCATGCCACTTAGGTTTCAAGGATGAAAAGTTGGAACATGGGCAATCATTTCCTTGAGATGGTAATGGTAATTGTTCTGTTGGCATGCAGTATTGGAACATGAAATTTAAGGATGCTACCTCTGCGGCTCAAGCATCGGCTGAGTTTGGCGAACTTGCAACCCTAGCGGCCAGAGCTGTTGGAGAACTTCAAGGCAATTTTGTGTTGATGATGGTGGTTCATGCCACTTAGGTTTCATGGATGAAAGGTTGGAATATGGGTAAGCATTTCCTGGAGATGGTAATGGTAATGTTTCTATAGGAAGGCGGAATTGGAACATGAAATTTAAGGATGCTATCTCTGTTGTTCAAGCAGCGGCTGAGTTTGCAGAACATGCAAGCCTAGCTGCCAGAGCTGTTGTAAAACTTTCAAAGCAATATTGTGTTGATGATGTTGGTTCTTGCCACTTAGGTTTCAAGGATGAAAGGTTGGAACATGGGCAATCATTTCCTTGATATGGTAATGGTAATTGTTCTATTGGCATGCAGTATTGGAACATGAAATTTAAGGATGCTACCTCTACTACTCAAGCAGCGGCTGAGTTTGGAGAACATGCAAGCCTAGCGGCCAGAGCTGTTTGAGAACTTTCAAGGCAATATTGTGTTGATGATGGTAGTTCATTCCACTTTGGTTTCAAGGATGAAAGGTTGGAACATGGGCAAGCATTTCCTGGAGATGGTAATGGTAATTTTTTTGTTGGCAGGTAGTATTGGAACATGAAATTTATGGATGCTACCTCTGCTGCTCAAGCATCGGCTGAGTTTGCAGAACATGTAAGCCTAGCTGCCAGAGATGTTGGAGAACTTTCAAGGCAATATTGTGTTGATGGTAGTGGTTCATGCCACTTGGGTTTAAAGGATGAAAGGTTGGAACATGGGCAAGCATTTCCTGAAGATAGTAGTGGTAATTTTTCTGTTGGCAAGCAGAATTGGAACATGAAATTTAAGGATTCTACCTCTGCTGCTCAAGCAGCGACTGAGTTTGGAGAACATGCAAGCCTAGCTGCCAGAGCTGTTGGAGAACTTTCAAGGAAATATTGTGTTGATGATGGTGGTTCATGCAACTTAGGTTTCAGGGATGAAAGGTTGGAACATGGGAAATCATTTCCTTGCGATGGTAATGGTAATTGTTCTGTTGGCATGCAGTATTGGAACATGAAATTTAAGGATGCTACCTCTGCTGCTCAAGCAGCGGCTGAGTTTGGAGAACATGCAAGCCTAGCTGCCAGAGCTGTTGGAGAACTTTCAAGGCTTTATTTTGTTGATGATGGTGGTTCATGCCACTTAGGTTTCTAGGATGAAAGGTTGGAACATGGGTAAGCATTTCCTGGAGATGGTAATGGTAATTTTTCTATTGGAAGGCAGAATTGGAACATGAAATTTAAGGATGCTATCTCTGTTGCTCAAGCAGCGGCTGAGTTTGCAGAACATGCAACCCTAGCTGCCAGAGCTGTTGTAGAGCTTTCAAGGCAATATTGTGTTGATGATGGTGGTTCATGCCACTTAGGTTTCAACGATGAAAGGTTGGAACATGGGAAATCATTTCCTTGAGATGGTAATGGTAATTGTTCTGTTAGCATGCAGTATTGGAACATGAAATTTAAGGATGCTACCTCTGTTGCTCAAGCAGCGGCTGAGTTTGGAGAACATGCAATCCTAGCGGCCAGAGCTGATGGAGAACTTTCAAGGAAATTTTGTGTTGATGATGGTGGTTCATGCCACTTAGGTTTCAAGGATGAAAGGTTGGAATATGGGTAAGCATTTCCTAGAGATGGTAATGGTAATTTTTCTATAGGAAGGCAGAATTGGAACATGAAATTTAAGGATGCTATCTCTATTGCTCAAGCAGCGATTGAGTTTGCAGAACATGCAAGCCTAGCTGCCAGAGCTGTTGTAGAACTTTGAAGGTAATATTGTGTTGATGATGGTGGTTCATGCCACTTAGGTTTCAAAGATGAAACGTTGGAACATGGGCAATCATTTCCTTAAGATGGTAATGGTAATTGTTCTGTTGGCATGCAGTATTGGAACATGAAATTTAAGGATGCTACCTCTGCTGCTCAAGCAGCGGCTGAGTTTGGAGAACATGCAAGCCTAGCGGCCAGGGCTGTTTGAGAACTTTCAAGGCAATATTGTGTTGATGATGGTAGTTCATTCCACTTTGGTTTAAAGGATGAACGGTTGGAATATAGGCAATCATTTCCTTGAGATGGTAATGGTAATTTTTCTGTTGGCAAGCAGAATTGGAACATGAAATTTAAGGATTCTACCTCTGCTGCTCAAGCAGCGACTGAGTTTGGAGAACATGCAAGCCTAGCTGCCAGAGCTGTTGGAGAACTTTCAAGGCAATTACGTGTTGATGATGGTTGTTCATGCCACTTAGGTTTCAAGGATGAAAGGTTGGAACATGGGAAAGCATTTCTTGGAGATGATAATGGAAATTTTTCTATTGGCAGGCAGAATTGGAACATGAAATTTAAGGATACTACCTGTGCTGCTCAAGTAGCGACTGAGTTTGCAGAACATGCAAGCCTAGCTGTCAGTGCTATTGTAGAACTTTCAAGGCAATATTGTGTTGATGATGCTGGTTCATGGCACTTAGTTTTCAAGGATGAAAGGTTGGAACATGGCCAAGCATTTCCTTGAGATGGTAATGGTAATTTTTCTATTGGCAGGCAGTATTGGAACATGAAATATAAGGATGCTACCTCTGCTGCTAAAGCAGCGGCTGAGTTTGGAGAACATGCAAGCCTAGCTGCCAGAGCGGTTGGAGAACTTTCAAGGCAATATTGTGTTGATGATGGTGGTTCATGGCACTTAGGTTTCAAGGATGAAAGGTTGGAACATAGGCAATCATTTCCTGGAGATGGTAATGGTAATTTTTCTATTGGCATGTAGAATTGGAACATGAAATTTAAGGATGCTATCTCTGTTGCTCAAGCAGCGGCTGAGTTTGTAGAACATGCAAGCCTAGATGCCTGAGCTATTGTAGAACTTTCAAGGAAATATTGTGTTGATGATGGTGGTTCATGCCACTTAGGTTTCAAGGATGAAAGGCTGGAACATGGGCAATCATTTCCTTAAGATGGTAATGGTAATTGTTCTGTTGGCATGAAGTATTGGAACATGAAATTTAAGGATGCTACCTCTACTGCTCAAGCAGCGGCTGAGTTTGGAGAACATGCAAGCCTAGCTTCCAGAGCTGTTGGAGAACTTTCAAGGCAATTTTGTGTTGTTGATGGTGGTTCATGCCACTTAGGTTTCTAGGATGAAAGGTTGGAACATGGGTAAGCATTTCCTGGAGATGGTAATGGTAATTTTTCTATTGGATGGCAGAATTGGAACATGAAATTTAAGGATGCTATCTCTGTTGCTCAAGAGCGACTGAGTTTGCAGAACATACAAGCCTAGCTGCTAGAGCTGTTGTAGAACTTTCAAGGCAATATTGGGTTGTTGATGGTGGTTCATGCCACTTAGGTTTCAAGGATGAAAGGTTGGAACATGGGCAATCATTTCCTTGAGATGGTAATGGTAATTGTTCTGTTGGCATGCAGTATTGGAACATGAAATTTAAGGATGCTACCTTTGCTGCTCAAGCAACGGCTGAGTTTGAAGAACATGCAAGCTTAGCGGCCAGAGCTGTTGGAGAACTTTCAAAGCAATTTTGTGTTGATGATGGTGGTACATGCCACTTAGGTTTCAAGGATGAAAGGTTGGAACATGGGTAAGCATTTCCTGGAGATGGTAATGGTAATTTTTCTATTGGAAGGCAGAATTGGAACATGAAATTTAAGGATGCTATCTCTATTGCTCCAGCAGCGGCTGAGTTTGCAGAACATGCAAGCCTAGCTGCCAGAACTGTTGGAGAACTTTCAAAGCAATTTTGTGTTGATGATGGTGGTTCATGCCACTTAGGTTTCAAGTATGAAAGGTTGGAACATGGGCAAGCATTTCCTGGAGATGGTAATGGTAATTTTTCTATTGGCAAGCAAAATTGGAACATGAAATTTAAGGATGCTACCTCTGCTGCTCAAGCAGCTACTGAGTTTTGAGAACATGCAAGCCTAGCTGCCAGAGCTGTTGGAGAACTTTCAAGGCAATTTTGTGTTGATGATGGTTGTTCATGCCACTTAGGTTTCAAGGATGAAAGGTTGGAACATGGGCAAGCATTTCCTGGAGATGGTAATGGTAATTGTTCTGTTGGCAGGCAGAATTGGAACATGAAATTTAAGGATGCTACCTCTGCTGCTCAAGCAGCGGCTGAGTTTGCAGAACATGTAAGCCTAGCTGCCAGAGATGTTGGAGAACTTTCAAGGCAATATTGTGTTGATGATGGTGGTTCATGCCATTTAGGTTTAAAGGATGAAAGGTTGGAACATGGGCGAGCATTTCCTGGAGATGGTAATGGTAATTTTTCTATTCGCAAGCAAAATTGGAACATGAAATTTAAGGATGCTACCTCTGCTGCTCAAGCAGCTACTGAGTTTTAAGAACATGCAAGCCTAGCTGCCAGAGCTGTTGGAGAACTTTCAAGGCAATTTTGTGTTGATGATGGTTGTTCATGCCACTTAGGTTTCAAGGATGAAAGGTTGGAACATGGGCAAGCATTTCCTGGAGATGGTAATGGTAATTTTTCTATTGGAAGAAAGAATTGGAACATGAAATTTAAGGATGCTATCTTTGTTGCTCAAGCAGCGGCGGAGTTTGCAGAACATGCAAGCCTAGCTACCAGAGCTGTTGTAGAACTTTCAAGGCAATATTGTGTTGATGATGGTAGTTTATCCCACTTAGGTTTCAAGGATGAAGGATTGGAACATGGGCAATCATTTCCTTGAGATGGTAATGGTAATTGTTCTGTTAGCATGTAGTATTGGAACATGAAATTTAAGGATGCTACCTCTGCTGCTCAAGTAGCGGCTGAGTTTGGAGAACATGCAAGCCCAGCGGCTAGAGCTATTGGAGAACTTTCAAGGCAATATTGTGTTGATAATGGTGGTTCATGCCACTTAGGTTTCAAGGATGAAAGGTTGGAACATGGGCAAGCATTTCCTGGAGATGGTAATGGTATTTTTTCTGTTGGCAGGCAGAATTGCAACATGAAATTTAAGGATGCTACCTCTGCTGCTCAAGCAGCGTCTGAGTGTGTGGAACATGCAAGCCTAGATGCCAGAGCTATTGTAGAACTTTCAAGGAAATATTGTGTTGATGATGGTGGTTCATGCCACTTAGGTTTCAAGGATGAAAGGTTGGAACATGGGCAATCATTTCCTTAAGATGGTAATGGTAATTGTTCTGTTGGCATGAAGTATTGGAACATGAAATTTAAGGATGCTACTTCTGCTGCTCAAGCAGCGGCTGAGTTTGGAGAACATGCAAGCCTAGCTGCCATAGCTGCTGGAGAAGTTTCAAGGCAATTTTGTGTTGATGATGATGGTTCGTGCCACTTAGGTTTCTAGGATGAAAGGTTGGAACATGGGTAAGCATTTCCTGGAGATGGTAATGGTAATTTTTCTATTGGAAGGCAGAATTGGAACATGAAATTTAAGGATGCTATCTCTGTTGCTCAAGAGCGACTGAGTTTGCAGAACATGCAAGCCTAGCTGCTAGAGCTGTTGTAGAACTTTCAAGGCAATATTGGGTTGTTGATGGTGGTTCATGCCACTTTAGTTTCAAGGATGAAAGGTTGGAACATGGGCAAGCATTTCCTGGAGATGGTAATGGTAATTTTTCTATTGGCAAGCAAAATTGGAACATGAAATTTAAGGATGCTACCTCTGCTGCTCAAGCAGCGACTGAGTTTGGAGAACATGCAAGCCTAGCTGCTATAGCTGTTGGAGAACTTTCAAGGCAATTACGTGTTGATGATGGTTGTTCATGCCACTTAGGTTTCAAGGATGAAAGGTTGGAACATGGGAAAGCATTTCTTGGAGATGATAATGGTAATTTTTCTATTGGCAGGTAGAATTAGAACATGAAATTTAAGGATACTACCTGTGCTGCTCAAGTAGCGACTGAGTTTGCAGAACATGCAAGCCTAGCTGTCAGAGCTATTGTAGAACTTTCAAGGCAATATTGTGTTGATGATGCTGGTTCATGCCACTTAGTTTTCAAGGATGAAAGGTTGGAACATGGCCAAGCATTTCCTTGAGATGGTAATGGTAAGTTTTCTATTGGCAGGCAGTATTGGAACATGAAATATAAGGATGCTACCTCTGCTACTAAAGCAGCGGCTGAGTTTGGAGAACATGCAAGCCTAGCTGCCAGAGCGGTTGGAGAACTTTCAAGGCAATATTGTGTTGATGATGGTGGTTCATGGCACTTAGGTTTCAAGGATGAAAGGTTGGAACATGGGCAAGCATTTCCTGGAGATGGTAATGGTATTTTTTCTGTTGGCAGGCAGAATTGCAACATGAAATTTAAGGATGCTACCTCTGCTGCTCAAGCAGCGTCTGAGTGTGTAGAACATGCAAGCCTAGATGCCAGAGCTATTGTATAACTTTCAAGGAAATATTGTGTTGATGATGGTGGTTCATGCCACTTAGGTTTCAAGGATGAAAGGCCGGAACATGGGCAATCATTTCCTTAAGATGGTAATGGTAATTGTTCTGTTGGCATGAAGTATTGGAACATGAAATTTAAGGATGCTACCTCTACTGCTCAAGCAGCGGCTGAGTTTGGAGAACATGCAAGCCTAGCTGCCAGAGCTGCTGGAGAAGTTTCAAGGCAATTTTGTGTTGATGATGGTGGTTCGTGCCACTTAGGTTTCTAGGATGAAAGGTTGGAACATGGGTAAGCATTTCCTGGAGATGGTAATGGTAATTTTTCTATTGGAAGGCAGAATTGGAACATGAAATTTAAGGATGCTATCTCTGTTGCTCAAGAGCGACTGAGTTTGCAGAACATGCAAGCCTAGCTGCTAGAGCTGTTGTAGAACTTTCAAGGCAATATTGGGTTCCTGATGGTGGTTCATCCCACTTAGGTTTCAAGGATGAAGGGTTGGAACATGGGCAATCATTTCCTTGAGATGGTAATGGTAATTGTTCTGTTGGCATGCAGTATTGGAACATGAAATTTAAGGATGCTACCTTTGCTGCTCAAGCAGCGGCTGAGTTTGGAGAACATGCAAGCTTAGCGGCCAGAGCTGTTGGAGAACTTTCAAAGCAATTTTGTGTTGATGATGGTGGTTCATGCCACTTAGGTTTCAAGGATGAAAGGTTGGAACATGGGTAAGCATTTCCTGGAGATGGTAATGGTAATTTTTCTATTGGAAGGCGGAATTGGAACATGAAATTTAAGGATGCTATCTCTGTTGCTCAAGCAGCGGCTGAGTTTGCAGAACATGCAAGCCTAGCTTCCAGAGCTGTTGGTGAACTTTCAAAGCAATTTTGTGTTGATGATGGTGGTTCATGCCACTTAGGTTTCAAGGATGAAAGGTTGGAACACGGGCAAGCATTTCCCGGAGATGGTAATGGTAATTTTTCTGTTGGCAGGCAGAATTGGAACATGAAATTTAAGGATGCTACCTCTGCTGCTCAAGCAGTGGCTGAGTTTGCAGAACATGTAAGCCTAGCTGCCAGAGATGTTGGAGAACTTTCAAGGCAATATTGTGTTGATGATGGTGGTTCATGCCATTTAGGTTTAAAGGATGAAAGGTTGGAACATGGGCGAGCATTTCCTGGAGATGGTAATGGTAATTTTTCTATTGGCAAGCAAAATTGTAACATGAAATTTAAGGATGCTACCTCTGCTGCTCAAGCAGCTACTGAGTTTTGAGAACATGCAAGCCTAGCTGCCAGAGCTGTTGGAGAACTTTCAAGGCAATTTTATGTTAATGATGGTTGTTCATGCCACTTAGGTTTCAAGGATGAAAGGTTGGAACATGGGCAAGCATTTCCTGGAGATGGTAATGGTAATTTTTCAATTGGAAGAAAGAATTGGAACATGAAATTTAAGGATGCTATCTTTGTTGCTCAAGCAGCGGCGGAGTTTGCAGAACATGCAAGCCTAGCTGCCAGAGCTGTTGTAGAACTTTCAAGGCAATATTGTGTTGATGATGGTGGTTCATCCCACTTAGGTTTCAAGGATGAAGGGTTGGAACATGGGCAATCATTTCCTTGAGATGGTAATGGTAATTGTTCTGTTAGCATGTAGTATTGGAACATGAAATTTAAGGATGCTACCTCTGTTGCCCAAGCAGCGACTGAGTTTGGAGAACATGCAAGCCTAGCTGCATGAGCTGTTGTAGAACTTTCAAGGCAATATTGTGTTGATAATGGTGGTTTATGCCACTTAGGTTTCAAGGATGAAAGGTTGGAACACGGGCAAGCATTTCCCGGAGATGGTAATGGTAATTTTTCTGTTGGCAGGCAGAATTGGAACATGAAATTTAAGGATGCTACCTCTGCTGCTCAAGCAGCAGCCGAGTTTGCAGAACATGTAAGCCTAGCTGCCAGAGATGTTGGAGAACTTTCAAGGAAATATTGTGTTGATGATGGTGGTTCATGCCACTTAGGTTTCAAGGATGAAAGGCCGGAACATGGGCAATCATTTCCTTAAGATGGTAATGGTAATTGTTCTGTTGGCATGAAGTATTGGAACATGAAATTTAAGGATGCTACCTCTACTGCTCAAGCAGCGGCTGAGTTTGGAGAACATGCAAGCCTAGCTGCCAGAGCTGCTGGAGAAGTTTCAAGGCAATTTTGTGTTGATGATGGTGGTTCATGCCACTTAGGTTTCTAGGATGAAAGGTTGGAACATGGGTAAGCATTTCCTGGAGATGGTAATGGTAATTTTTCTATTGGAAGGCAGAATTGGAACATGAAATTTAAGGATGCTATCTCTGTTGCTCAAGCAGCGACTGAGTTTGCAGAACATGCAAGCCTAGCTGCTAGAGCTGTTGTAGAACTTTCAAGGCAATATTGGGTTCCTGATGGTGGTTCATGCCACTTAGGTTTCAAGGATAAAAGGTTGGAACATGGGCAATCATTTCCTTGAGATGGTAATGGTAATTGTTCTGTTGGCATGCAGTATTGGAACATGAAATTTAAGGATGCTACCTTTGCTGCTCAAGCAGCGGCTGAGTTTGGAGAACATGCAAGCTTAGCGGCCAGAGCTGTTGGAGAACTTTCAAAGCAATTTTGTGTTGATGATGGTGGTTCATGCCACTTAGGTTTCAAGGATGAAAGGTTGGAACATGGGTAAGCATTTCCTGGAGATGGTAATGGTAATTTTTCTATTGGAAGGCGGAATTGGAACATGAAATTTAAGGATGCTATCTCTGTTGCTCAAGCAGCGGCTGAGTTTGCAGAACATGCAAGCCTAGCTTCCAGAGCTGTTGGTGAACTTTCAAAGCAATTTTGTGTTGATGATGGTGGTTCATGCCACTTAGGTTTCAAGGATGAAAGGTTGGAACACGGGCAAGCATTTCCCGGAGATGGTAATGGTAATTTTTCTGTTGGCAGGCAGAATTGGAACATGAAATTTAAGGATGCTACCTCTGCTGCTCAAGCAGTGGCTGAGTTTGCAGAACATGTAAGCCTAGCTGCCAGAGATGTTGGAGAACTTTCAAGGCAATATTGTGTTGATGATGGTGGTTCATGCCATTTAGGTTTAAAGGATGAAAGGTTGGAACATGGGCGAGCATTTCCTGGAGATGGTAATGGTAATTTTTCTATTGGCAAGCAAAATTGTAACATGAAATTTAAGGATGCTACCTCTGCTGCTCAAGCAGCTACTGAGTTTTGAGAACATGCAAGCCTAGCTGCCAGAGCTGTTGGAGAACTTTCAAGGCAATTTTATGTTAATGATGGTTGTTCATGCCACTTAGGTTTCAAGGATGAAAGGTTGGAACATGGGCAAGCATTTCCTGGAGATGGTAATGGTAATTTTTCAATTGGAAGAAAGAATTGGAACATGAAATTTAAGGATGCTATCTTTGTTGCTCAAGCAGCGGCGGAGTTTGCAGAACATGCAAGCCTAGCTGCCAGAGCTGTTGTAGAACTTTCAAGGCAATATTGTGTTGATGATGGTGGTTCATCCCACTTAGGTTTCAAGGATGAAGGGTTGGAACATGGGCAATCATTTCCTTGAGATGGTAATGGTAATTGTTCTGTTAGCATGTAGTATTGGAACATGAAATTTAAGGATGCTACCTCTGTTGCCCAAGCAGCGACTGAGTTTGGAGAACATGCAAGCCTAGCTGCATGAGCTGTTGTAGAACTTTCAAGGCAATATTGTGTTGATAATGGTGGTTTATGCCACTTAGGTTTCAAGGATGAAAGGTTGGAACACGGGCAAGCATTTCCCGGAGATGGTAATGGTAATTTTTCTGTTGGCAGGCAGAATTGGAACATGAAATTTAAGGATGCTACCTCTGCTGCTCAAGCAGCAGCCGAGTTTGCAGAACATGTAAGCCTAGCTGCCAGAGATGTTGGAGAACTTTCAAGGAAATATTGTGTTGATGATGGTGGTTCATGCCACTTAGGTTTCAAGGATGAAAGGCCGGAACATGGGCAATCATTTCCTTAAGATGGTAATGGTAATTGTTCTGTTGGCATGAAGTATTGGAACATGAAATTTAAGGATGCTACCTCTACTGCTCAAGCAGCGGCTGAGTTTGGAGAACATGCAAGCCTAGCTGCCAGAGCTGCTGGAGAAGTTTCAAGGCAATTTTGTGTTGATGATGGTGGTTCATGCCACTTAGGTTTCTAGGATGAAAGGTTGGAACATGGGTAAGCATTTCCTGGAGATGGTAATGGTAATTTTTCTATTGGAAGGCAGAATTGGAACATGAAATTTAAGGATGCTATCTCTGTTGCTCAAGAGCGACTGAGTTTGCAGAACATGCAAGCCTAGCTGCTAGAGCTGTTGTAGAACTTTCAAGGCAATATTGGGTTCCTGATGGTGGTTCATGCCACTTAGGTTTCAAGGATAAAAGGTTGGAACATGGGCAATCATTTCCTTGAGATGGTAATGGTAATTGTTCTGTTGGCATGCAGTATTGGAACATGAAATTTAAGGATGCTACCTTTGCTGCTCAAGCAGCGGCTGAGTTTGGAGAACATGCAAGCTTAGCGGCCAGAGCTGTTGGAGAACTTTCAAAGCAATTTTGTGTTGATGATGGTGGTTCATGCCACTTAGGTTTCAAGGATGAAAGGTTGGAACAAGGGTAAGCATTTCCTGGAGATGGTAATGGTAATTTTTCTATTGGAAGGCGGAATTGGAACATGAAATTTAAGGATGCTATCTCTGTTGCTCAAGCAGCGGCTGAGTTTGCAGAACATGCAAGCCTAGCTTCCAGAGCTGTTGGTGAACTTTCAAAGCAATTTTGTGTTGATGATGGTGGTTCATGCCACTTAGGTTTCAAGGATGAAAGGTTGGAACACGGGCAAGCATTTCCCGGAGATGGTAATGGTAATTTTTCTGTTGGCAGGCAGAATTGGAACATGAAATTTAAGGATGCTACCTCTGCTGCTTCAAGCAGCGGCTGAGTTTGCAGAACATGTAAGCCTAGCTGCCAGAGATGTTGGAGAACTTTCAAGGCAATATTGTGTTGATGATGGTGGTTCATGCCATTTAGGTTTAAAGGATGAAAGGTTGGAACATGGGCGAGCATTTCCTGGAGATGGTAATGGTAATTTTTCTATTGGCAAGCAAAATTGTAACATGAAATTTAAGGATGCTACCTCTGCTGCTCAAGCAGCTACTGAGTTTTTAGAACATGCAAGCCTAGCTGCCAGAGCTGTTGGAGAACTTTCAAGGCAATTTTGTGTTAATGATGGTTGTTCATGCCACTTAGGTTTCAAGGATGAAAGGTTGGAACATGGGCAAGCATTTCCTGGAGATGGAAATGGTAATTTTTCTATTGGAAGAAAGAATTGGAACATGAAATTTAAGGATGCTATCTTTGTTGCTCAAGCAGCGGCGGAGTTTGCAGAACATGCAAGCCTAGCTGCCAGAGCTGTTGTAGAACTTTCAAGGCAATATTGTGTTGATGATGGTGGTTCATCCCACTTAGGTTTCAAGGATGAAGGGTTGGAACATGGGCAATCATTTCCTTGAGATGGTAATGGTAATTGTTCTGTTAGCATGTAGTATTGGAACATGAAATTTAAGGATGCTACCTCTGCTGCTCAAGCAGCGACTGAGTTTGGAGAACATGCAAGCCTAGCTGCATGAGCTGTTGTAGAACTTTCAAGGCAATATTGTGTTGATAATGGTGGTTTATGCCACTTAGGTTTCAAGGATGAAAGGTTGGAACACGGGCAAGCATTTCCCGGAGATGGTAATGGTAATTTTTCTGTTGGCAGGCAGAATTGGAACATGAAATTTAAGGATGCTACCTCTGCTGCTCAAGCAGCGGCCGAGTTTGCAGAACATGTAAGCCTAGCTGCCAGAGATGTTGGAGAACTTTCAAGGCAATATTGTGTTGATGATGGTGGTTCATGCCATTTAGGTTTAAAGGATGAAAGGTTGGAACATGGGCGAGCATTTCCTGGAGATGGTAATGGTAATTTTTCTATTGGCAAGCAAAATTGGAACATGAAATTTAAGGATGCTACCTCTGCTGCTCAAGCAGCTACTGAGTTTTGAGAACATGCAAGCCTAGCTGCCAGAACTGTTGGAGAACTTTCAAGGCAATTTTGTGTTAATGATGGTTGTTCATGCCACTTAGGTTTCAAGCATGAAAGGTTGGAAAATGGGCAAGCATTTCCTGGAGATGGTAATGGTAATTTTTCTATTGGAAGAAAGAATTGGAACATGAAATTTAAGGATGCTATCTTTGTTGCTCAAGCAGCGGCGGAGTTTGCAGAACATGCAAGCCTAGCTGCCAGAGCTGTTGTAGAACTTTCAAGGCAATATTGTGTTGATGATGGTGGTTCATCCCACTTAGGTTTCAAGGATGAAGGGTTGGAACATGGGCAATCATTTCCTTGAGATGGTAATGGTAATTGTTCTGTTAGCATGTAGTATTGGAACATGAAATTTAAGGATGCTACCTCTGCTGCTCAAGTAGCGGCTGAGTTTGGAGAACATGCAAGCCTAGCGGCCAGAGCTATTGGAGAACTTTCAAGGCAATATTGTGTTGATAATGGTGGTTCATGCCACTAAGGTTTCAAGGATGAAAGGTTGGAACATGGGCAAGCATTTCCTGGAGATGGTAATGGTATTTTTTCTGTTGGCAGGCAGAATTGGAATATGAAATTTAAGGATGCTACCTCTGCTGCTCAAGCAGCGTCTGAGTGTACAGAACATGTAAGCCTAGCTGCCAGAGATGTTGGAGAACATTCAAGGCAATATTTTGTTGATGATGGTGGTTCATGCCACTTATATTTCAAGGATGAAAGGTTGGAACATGGGCAAGCATTTCTTGGAGATGGTAATGGTAATTTTTCTGTTGGCAAGCAGAATTGGAACATGAAATTTAAGGATGCTACCTCTGCTGCTCAAGCAGCTACTGAGTTTTGAGAACATGCAAGCCTAGCTACCAGAGCTGTTGGAGAACTTTCAAGGCAATATTGTGTTGATGATGGTGGTTCATGCCACTTAGGTTTCAAGGATGAAAGGTTGGAACATGGGCAATCATTTCCTTGAGATGGTAATGGTAATTTTTCTGTTGGAAGGCAGTATTGGAACATGAAATTTAAGGATGCTACCTCTGCTGCTCAAGCAGCGGCTAAGTTTGCCGAACATGCAAGCCTAGCTGCCAGAGCATTTGTAGAACTTTCAAGGCAATATTATGCTGATGATGGTGGTTCATACGACTTAGGTTTCAAGGTTGAAAGGTTGGAACATGGGCAATCATTTCCTGGAGATGGTAATGGTAATTTTTCTATTGGCAGGATGAATTGGAACATGAAATTTAAGGATGCTACCTCTACTGCTCGAGCAGCGGCTGAGTTTGCAGAACATGCAAGCCTAGCTGCCAGAGCTATTGTAGAACTTTCAAGCCAATATTGTGTTGATGATGGTGGTTCATGCTACTTAGGTTTCAAGGATGAAAGATTGGAACATGGTCAAGCATTTCCTAGAGATGGTAATGGTAATTTTTCTATTGGCAAGCAGAATTTGAACATGAAATTTAAGGATGCTACCTCTGTTGCTCAAGCAGCGGCTGAGTTTACAGAACATGAAAGCCTAGATGCCAGAGTTGTTGTAGAACTTTCAAGGCAATATTGTGTTGATGATGGTGGTTCATGCCACTTAGGTTTCAAGGATGAAGGGTTGGAACATGGGCAAACATTTCCTGGGGATGGTAATGGTAATTTTTCTGTTGGCAGGCAGAATTGGAACATGAAATTTAAGGATGCTACCTCTGCTGCTCAAGCAGTGGCTGAGTTTGCAGAACATGTAAGCCAAGCTGCCAGAGATGTTGGAGAACTTTTAAGGCAATATTGTGTTGATGATGGTGGTTCATGCCATTTAGGTTTAAAGGATGAAAGGTTGGAACATGGGCGAGCATTTCCTGGAGATGGTAATGGTAATTTTTCTATTGGCAAGCAAAATTGGAACATGAAATTTAAGGATGCTACCTCTGCTGCTCAAGCAGCTACTGAGTTTTGAGAACATGCAAGCCTAGCTGCCAGAGCTGTTGGAGAACTTTCAAGGCAATTTTGTGTTGATGATGGTTGTTTATGCCACTTAGGTTTCAAGGATGAAAGGTTGGAACATGGGCAAGCATTTCCTGGAGATGGTAATGGTAATTTTTCTGTTGGCAGGCAGAATTGGAACATGAAATTTAAGGATGCTACCTCTGCTGCTCAAGCAGCGGCTGAGTTTGCAGAACATGTAAGCCAAGCTGCCAGAGATGTTGGAGAACTTTTAAGGCAATATTGTGTTGATGATGGTGGTTCATGCCATTTAGGTTTAAAGGATGAAAGGTTGGAACATGGGCGAGCATTTCCTGGAGATGGTAATGGTAATTTTTCTATTGGCAAGCAAAATTGGAACATGAAATTTAAGGATGCTACCTCTGCTGCTCAAGCAGCTACTGAGTTTTGAGAACATGCAAGCCTAGCTGCCAGAGCTGTTGGAGAACTTTCAAGGCAATTTTGTGTGGATGATGGTTGTTTATGCCACTTAGTTTTCAAGGATGAAAGGTTGGAACATGGGCAAGCATTTCCTGGAGATGGTAATGGTAATTTTTCTGTTGGCAGGCAGAATTGGAACATGAAATTTAAGGATGCTACCTCTGCTGCTCAAGCAGCGGCTGAGTTTGCAGAACATGTAAGCCTAGCTGCCAGAGATGTTGGAGAACTTTCAAGGCAATATTGTGTTGATGATGGTGGTTCATGCCATTTAGGTTTAAAGGATGAAAGGTTGGAACATGGGCGAGCATTTCCTGGAGATGGTAATGGTAATTTTTCTATTGGCAAGCAAAATTGGAACATGAAATTTAAGGATGCTACCTCTGCTGCTCAAGCAGCTGCTGAGATTTGCGAACATGCAAGCCTAGCTGCCAGAGCTGTTGCAGAACTTTCAAGGCAATTTTGTGTTGATGATGGTTGTTCATGCCACTTAGGTTTCAAGGATGAAAGGTCGGAACATGGCCAAGCATTTCCTGGAGATGGTAATGGTAATTTTTCTATTGGAAGAAAGAATTGGAACATGAAATTTAAGGATGCTATCTTTGTTGCTCAAGCAGTGGCGGAGTTTGCAGAACATTCAAGCCTAGCTGCCAGAGGTGTTGTAGAACTTTCAAGGCAATATTGTGTTGATGATGGTGGTTCATCCCACTTAGGTTACAAGGATGAAGGGTTGGAACATGGGCAATCATTTCCTTCAGATGGTAATGGTAATTGTTCTGTTAGCATGTAGTATTGGAACATGAAATTTAAGGATGCTACCTCTGCTGCTCAAGTAGCGGCTGAGTTTGGAGAACATGCAAGCCTAGCGGCCAGAGCTATTGGAGAACTTTCAAGGCAATATTGTGTTGATAATGGTGGTTCATGCCACTTAGGTTTCAAGGATGAAAGGTTGGAACATGGGCAAGCATTTCCTGGAGATGGTAATGGTATTTTTTCTATTGGCAGGCAAAATTGGAACATGAAATTTAAGGATGCTACCTCTGCTGCTCAAGCAGCGTCTGAGTGTACAGAACATGTAAGCCTAGCTGCCAGAGATGTTGGAGAACATTCAAGGCAATATTGTATTGATGATGGTGGTTCATGCCACTTAGATTTCAAGGATAAAGGTTGGAACATGGGCAAGCATTTCATGGAGATGGTAATGGTAATTTTTCTGTTGGCAAGCAGAATTGGAACATGAAATTTAAGGATGCTACCTCTGCTGCTCAAGCAGCGACTAAGTTTGGAGAACATGCAAGCCTAGCTGCCAGAGCTGCTGGAGAAGTTTCAAGGCAATATTGTGTTGATGATGGTGGTTCATTCCACTTAGGTTTCAAGGATGAAAGGTTGGAACATGGGCAATCATTTCCTTGAGATGGTAATGGTAATTTTTCTGTTGGAAGGCAGTATTGGAACATGAAATTTAAGGATGCTACCTCTGCTGCTCAAGCAGCGGCTGAGTTTGCCGAACATGCAAGCCTAGCTGCTAGAGCATTTGTAGAACTTTCAAGGCAATATTGTGTTGATGATGGTGGTTCATACCACTTAGGTTTCAAGGTTGAAAGGTTGGAACATGGGCAATCATTTCCTGGAGATGGTAATGGTAATTTTTCTATTGGCAGGAAGAATTGGAACATGAAATTTAAGGATGCTACCTCTTCTGCTCAAGCAGCGGCTGAGTTTGCAGAACATGCAAGCCTAGCTGCCAGAGCTATTGTAGAACTTTCAAGCCAATATTGTGTTGATGATGGTGGTTCATGCTATTTAGGTTTCAAGGATGAAAGATTGGAACATGGGCAATCATTTTCTGGAGATGGTAATGGTAATTTTTCTATTGGCAGGCAGAATTGGAACATGAAATTTAATGATGCTACCTCTGCTGCTCAAGCAGCGGTTGAGTTTGCAGAACATGCAAGCCTAGCTGCCAAAGCTTTTGTAGAACTTTCAAGGCAATATTGTGTTGATGATGGTGGTTCATACCACTTAGGTTTCAAGGATGAAAAGTTGGAACATGGGCAATCATTTCCTGGAGATGGTACTGGTAATTTTTCTATTGGCAGGCAGAATTGGAACATGAAATTTAAGGATGCTAACTCTGCTGCTCAAGCAGCGGCTAATTTTGCAGAACATGCAAGCCTAGCTGCAAGAGCTGTTGTAGAACTTTCAAGGCAATATTGTGTTGATGATGGAGGATCATGCCACTTAGTTTTCAAGGATGAAAGTTTGGAACATGGGCAATCATTTCCTTGAGATGGTAATGGTAATTGTTCTGTTGGCACGCAGTATTGGAACATGAAATTTATGGATGCTACCTTTGCCGCTGATTTTGGAGAACATGCAAGCCTAGCTACCAGAGTTGTTGGAAAACTTTCAAGGTAATATTGTGTTGATGATGGTTTCAAGGATGAATGGTTGGAACGTGGGCAAAAATTTCCTGGAGATGGTAATGGTAATTTTTCTTTTGGCAAGCAGAATTGGAACATGAAATTTAAGGATGCTACCTCTGCTGCTCAAGCAGCAGCTGAGTTTGCAAAACATGCAAGACTAGCTGCCAGAGCTGTTGTAGAACTTTCATGGCAATATTGTGTTGATGATAGTGGTTCATGCCACTTAGGTTCCAAGGATGAAAGGTTGGAACATGGGCAATCATTTCGTTGAGATGGTAATGGTAATTTTTCTGTTGGCAGGCATTATTTATAACATGAAATTTAAGGATGCTACCTCTGCTGCTCAAGAAGCGGCTGAGTTTGGAGAACATGCAAGCCTAGCTGCCAGAGATGTTGGAGAACTTTCAAGGCAATATTGTGTTGATGATAGTGGTTCATGCCACTTAGGTTTTAAGAATGAAAGGTTGGAACATGGGCAATCATTTCCTGGAGATGGTAATGGTAATTGTTCAATTGGCAGGTAGAATTGGAACATGAAATTTAAGGATGCTACCTCTACTGCTCAAGCAGCGGCTGAGTTTGCAGAATATGCAAGCCTAGCTTCCAGAGCTGTTGTAGAACTTTCAAGGCAATATTGTGTTGATAATGGTGGTTCATGCCACTTAGGTTTCAAGGATGAATGGTTGGAACATGGGCAATCATTTCCCGGAGATGGTAATGGTAATTTTTCTGTTGGCAAGCAGAATTGGAACATGAAATTTAAGGATGCTACCTCTGCTGCTCAAGCAGCGGCCAAGTTTGCAGAACATGCAAGCCTAGCTGTTGAAGAACTTTCAAGGCAATATTGTGTTGATGATGGTGGTTCATGCCACTTAGGTTTCAAGGATGAAAGATTGGAACATGGGCAATCATTTCCTTGAGATGGTAATGGTAATTGTTCAGTTGGCAGGAAGTATTGGAACATGAAATATAAGGATGCTACCTCTGCTGCTCAAGCAGCGGCTGCGTTTGGAGAACATGCAAGCCTAGCTGCCAGAGCTGTTGGAGAACTTTCAAGGCAATATTGTGTTGATGATGGAGGTTCATGCTACTTAGGTTTCAAGGATGAATGGTTGGAACGTGGGCAAAAATTTCCTGGAGATGGTAATGGTAATTTTTCTTTTGGCAAGCAGAATTGGAACATGAAATTTAAGGATGCTACCTCTGCTGCTCAAGCAGCAGCTGAGTTTGCAGAACATGCAAGACTAGCTGCCAGAGCTGTTGTAGAACTTTCAAGGCAATATTGTGTTGATGATTGTGGTTCATGCCACTTAGGTTCCAAGGATGAATGGTTGGAACATGGGCAATCATTTCTTTGAGATGGTAATGGTAATTTTTCTGTTGGCAGGCAGTATTTATAACATGAAATTTAAAGATGCTACCTCTGTTGCTCAAGCAGTGGCTGAGTTTGGAGAACATGCAAGCCTAGCTGCCAGAGCTGTTGGAAAACTTTCAAGGTAATATTGTGTTGATGATGATTGTTCATGCCACTTAGGTTTCAAGGATGAATGGTTGGAACATGAGCAAGCATTTCCTGGAGATGGTAATAGTAATTTTTCTTTTGGCAAGCAGAATTGGAACATAAAATTTAAGGATGCTACCTTTGCTGCTCAAGCAGCTACTGAGTTTGCAAAACATGCAAGCCTAGCTACCAGAGCTGTTGTAGAACTTTCAAGGCAATATTGTGTTGATGATGGTGGTTCATGCCACATAGGTTCCAAGGATGAAAGGTTGGAACATGGGCAATCATTTCGTTGAGATGGTAATGGTAATTTTTCTGTTGGCAGGCAGTATTTATAACATGAAATTTAAGGATGCTACCTCTACTGCTCAAGCAGCGGTTGAGTTTGTAGAACATGCAAGCCTAGCTGTTGTAGAACTTTCAAGGCAATATTGTGTTGATGATGGTGGTTCATGCCACTTAGGTTTCAAGGATGAAAGATTTGAACATGGGCAATCATTTCCTTGAGATGGTATGGTAATTGTTCAGTTGGTAGGCAGTATTGGAACATGAAATTTAAGGATGCTACCTCCGCTACTCAAGCAGCGGCTGAGTTTGGAGAACATGCAAGCCTAGCTGCCAGAGCTGTTGGAGAACTTTCAAGGCAATATTGTGTTGATGATGGAGGTTCATGCCACTTAGGTTTCAAGGATGAAAGGTTGGAACATGGTCAATCATTTCCTTGAGATGCTAATGGTAATTGTTCTATTTGCACGCAGTATTGGAACATGAAATTTAAGGATGCTACCTCTGCGGCTCAAGCAGCGGCTGAGTTTGTAGAACATGCAGGCCTAGCGGCCAGAGCTGTTAGAAAACTTTCAAGGTAATATTGTGTTGATGATGATTGTTCATGCCACTTAGGTTTCAAGGATGAATGGTTGGAATATGGGCAAGCATTTCCTGGAGATGGTAATGGTAATTTTTCTTTTGGCAAGCAGAATTGGAACATGAAATTTAAGGATGCTACCTCTGCTGCTCAAGCAGCTGCTGAGTTTGCAGAACATGCAAGCCTAGCTGCCAGAGCTGTTGTAGAACTTTCAAGGAAATATTGTGTTGATAATGGTGGTTCATGCTACTTAGGTTTCAAGGATGAAAGGTTGGAACATGGGCAATCATTTCCTTGAGATGGTAATGGTAATTGTTCTATTTGCATGCAGTATTGGAACAAGAAATTTAAGGATGCTACCTCTGCTGCTCAAGCAGCGGCTGAGTTTGAAGAACATGCAAGCCTATCTGCCAGAACTGTTGGAGAACTTTCAAGGCAATATTATGTTGATGATGGTGGTTCATACCACTTAGGTTTCAAGGATGAAAGGTTGGAACATGGGAAATCATTTCCTGGAGATAGTAATGGTAATTTTTCTGTTGGCAAGCAGAATTGGAAGATGAAATTTAAGGATGCTACATCTACTGCTCAAGCAGCGGCTGAGTTTGGAGAACATGCAAGCCTAGCTGCCAGAGCTATTGAAGAACTTTCAAGGCAATATTATGTTGATGATGGTGGTTCATACCACTTAGGTTTCAAGGATGAAAGGTTGGAACATGGGCAATCATTTCCTTGAGATGCTAATGGTAATTGTTCTGTTGGCACGCAGTATTGGAACATGAAATTTAAGGATGCTACCTCTGCTGCTCAAGCAGCGGCTGAGTTTGGAGAACATGCAAGCCTAGCTGCCAGAGCTGTTGGAAAACTTTCAAGGTAATATTGTGTTGATGATGGTTGTTCATGCCACTTAGGTTTCAAGGATGAATGGTTGGAACATGGGCAAGCATTTCCTGGAGATGGGAATGGTAATTTTTCTGTTGGCAAGAAGAATTGGAACATGAAATTTAAGGATGCTACCTCTGCTGCTCAAGCAGCGGCTGAGTTTGGAGAACATGCAAGCCTATCTGCCAGAACAGTTGGAGAACTTTCAAGGCAATATTATGTTGATGATGGTGGTTCATACCACTTAGGTTTCAAGGATGAAAGGTTGGAACATGGGAAATCATTTCCTGGAGATGGTAATGGTAATTTTTCTGTTGGCAAGCAGAATTGGAACATGAAATTTAAGGATGCTACATCTGCTGCTCAAGCAGCGTCTGAGTTTGGAGAACATGCAAGCCTAACTGCCAGAGCTGTTGGAGAACTTTCAAGGCAATATTATGTTGATGATGGTGGTTCATACCACTTAGGTTTCAAGGATGAAAGGTTGGAACATTGGCAATCATTTCCTTAAGATGCTAATGGTAATTGTTCTGTTGGCATGCAGTATTGGAACATGAAATTTAAGGATGCTACCTCTGCTGCTCAAGCAGCGGCTGAGTTTGGAGAACATGGAAGCCTAGCTGCCAGAGCTATTGGAGAACTTTCAAGGCAATATTATGTTGATGATGGTGGTTCATACCACTTAGGTTTCAAGGATGAAAGGTTGGAACATGGGCAATCATTTCCCGGAGATGGTAATGGTAATTGTTCAGTTGGCAGGAAGTATTGGAACATGAAATTTAAGGATGCTACCTCTGCTGCTCAAGCAGTGGCTGCGTTTGGAGAACATGCAAGCCTAGCTGCCAGAGCTGTTTGAGAACTTTCAAGGAAATATTGTGTTGATGATGGAGGTTCATGCTACTGAGGTTTCAAGGATGAAAGGTTGGAACATGGTCAATCATTTCCTTGAGATGCTAATGGTAATTGTTCTATATGCATGCAATATTGGAACATGAAATTTAAAGATGCTACCTCTGCTGCTCAAGCAGCGGCTGAGTTTGGAGAACATGCAAGCCTAGCTGCTAGAGCTGTTGGAAAACATTCAAGGTAATATTGTGTTGATGATGATTGTTCATGCCACTTAGGTTTCAAGGATGAATGGTTGGAACATGAGCAAGCATTTCCTGGAGATGGTAATAGTAATTTTTCTTTTGGCAAGCAGAATTGGAACATGAAATTTAAGGATGCTACCTTTGCTGCTCAAGCAGCTGCTGAGTTTGCAAAACATGCAAGACTAGCTACCACAGCTGTTGTAGAACTTTCAAGGCAATATTGTGCTGATGATGGTGGTTCATGCCACTTAGGTTCCAAGGATGAAAGGTTGGAACAAGGGCAATCATTTTTTTGAGATGGTAATGGTAATTTTTCTATTGGCAGGCAGTATTTATAACATGAAATTTAAGGATGCTACCTCTGCTGCTCAAGCAGCGGTTGAGTTTGCAGAACATGCAAGCCTAGCTGTTGTAGAACTTTCAAGGCAGTATTGTGTTGATGATGGTGGTTCATGCCACTTAGGTTTCAAGGATGAAAGATTGGAACATGGGCAATCATTTCCTTGAGATGGTAATGGTAATTGTTCAGTTGGCAGGAAGTATTGGAACATGAAATTTAAGGATGCTACCTCTGCTGCTCAAGCAGTGGCTGCGTTTGGAGAACATGCAAGCCTAGCTGCCAGAGCTGTTGGAGAACTTTCAAGGCAATATTGTGTTGATGATGGAGGTTCATGCTACTGAGGTTTCAAGGATGAAAGGTTGGAACATGGTCAATCATTTCCTTGAGATGCTAATGGTAATTGTTCTGTATGCACGCAATATTGGAACATGAAATTTAAAGATGCTACCTCTGCTGCTCAAGCAGCGGCTGAGTTTGGAGAACATGCAAGCCTAGCTGCTAGAGCTGTTGGAAAACATTCAAGGTAATATTGTGTTGATGATGATTGTTCATGCCACTTAGGTTTCAAGGATGAATGGTTGGAACATGAGCAAGCATTTCCTGGAGATGGTAATAGAAATTTTTCTTTTGGCAAGCAGAATTGGAACATGAAATTTAAGGATGCTACCTTTGCTGCTCAAGCAGCTGCTGAGTTTGCAAAACATGCAAGCCTAGCTACCACAGCTGTTGTAGAACTTTCAAGGCAATATTGTGTTGATGATGGTGGTTCATGCCACTTAGGTTCCAAGGATGAAATGTTGGAAAAAGGGCAATCATTTTGTTGAGATGGTAATGGTAATTTTTCTATTGGCAGGCAGTATTTATAACATGAAATTTAAGGATGCTACCTCTGCTGCTCAAGCAGCGGTTGAGTTTGCAGAACATGCAAGCCTAGCTGTTGTAGAACTTTCAAGGCAGTATTGTGTTGATGATGGTGGTTCATGCCACTTAGGTTTCAAGGATGAAAGATTGAAGGCAATCATTTCCTTGAGATGGTAATGGTAATTGTTCAGTTGGTAGGCAGTATTGGAACATGAAATTTAAGGATGCTACCTCTGCTGCTCAAGCAGCGGCTGAGTTTGGAGAACATACAAGCCTAGCTGCCAGAGCTGTTGGAGAACTTTCAAGGCAATATTGTGTTGATGATGGAGGTTCATGCCACTTAGGTTTCAAAGATGAAAGGATAGAACATGGTCAAGCATTTCCTCGAGATGCTAATGGTAATTGTTCTATTTAAACGTAGTATTGGAACATGAAATTTAAGGATGCTACCTCTGCTGCTCAAGCAGCGGCTGAGTTTGGAGAACATGCAAGCCTAGCGGCCAGAGCTGTTAGAAAACTTTCAAGGTAATATTGTGTTGATGATGATTTTTCATGCCACTTAGGTTTCAAGGATGAATGGTTGGAATATGGGCAAGCATTTCCTGGAGATGGTAATGGTAATTTTTCTTTTAGCAAGCAGAATTGGAACATGAAATTTAAGGATGCTACCTCTGCTGCTCAAGCAGCTGCTGAGATTGCAGAACATGCAAGCCTAGCTGCCAGAGCTATTGTAGAACTTTCAAGGAAATATTGTGTTGATGATGGTGGTTCATGCCACTTAGGTTTCAAAGATGAAAGGATAGAACATGGTCAAGCATTTCCTCGAGATGCTAATGGTAATTGTTCTATTTAAACGTAGTATTGGAACATGAAATTTAAGGATGCTACCTCTGCTGCTCAAGCAGCGGCTGAGTTTGGAGAACATGCAAGCCTAGCGGCCAGAGCTATTAGAAAACTTTCAAGGTAATATTGTGTTGATGATGATTGTTCATGCCACTTAGGTTTCAAGGATGAATGGTTGGAACATGAGCAAGCATTTCCTGGAGATGGTAATAGTAATTTTTCTTTTGGCAAGCAGAATTGGAACATGAAATTTAAGGATGCTACCTTTGCTGCTCAAGCAGCTGCTGAGTTTGCAAAACATGCAAGCCTAGCTACCACAGCTGTTGTAGAACTTTCAAGGCAATATTGTGTTGATGATGGTGGTTCATGCCACTTAGGTTCCAAGGATGAAAGGTTGGAACAAGGGCAATCATTTTGTTGAGATGGTAATGGTAATTTTTCTGTTGGCAGGCAGTATTTATAACATGAAATTTAAGGATGCTACCTCTGCTGCTCAAGCAGCGGTTGAGTTTGCAGAACATGCAAGCCTAGCTGTTGTAGAACTTTCAAGGCAGTATTGTGTTGATGATGGTGGTTCATGCCACTTAGGTTTCAAGGATGAAAGATTGAAACATGGGCAATCATTTCCTTGAGATGGTAATGGTAATTGTTCAGTTGGTAGGCAGTATTGGAACATGAAATTTAAGGATGCTACCTCTGCTGCTCAAGCAGCGGCTGAGTTTGGAGAACATACAAGCCTAGCTGCCAGAGCTGTTGGAGAACTTTCAAGGCAATATTGTGTTGATGATGGAGGTTCATGCCACTTAGGTTTCAAAGATGAAAGGATAGAACATGGTCAAGCATTTCCTCGAGATGCTAATGGTAATTGTTCTATTTAAACGTAGTATTGGAACATGAAATTTAAGGATGCTACCTCTGCTGCTCAAGCAGCGGCTGAGTTTGGAGAACATGCAAGCCTAGCGGCCAGAGCTGTTAGAAAAATTTCAAGGTAATATTGTATTGATGATGATTTTTCATGCCACTTAGGTTTCAAGGATGAATGGTTGGAATATGGGCAAGCATTTCCTGGAGATGGTAATGGTAATTTTTCTTTTAGCAAGCAGAATTGGAACATGAAATTTAAGGATGCTACCTCTGCTGCTCAAGCAGCTGCTGAGATTGCAGAATATGCAAGCCTAGCTGCCAGAGCTATTGTAGAACTTTCAAGGAAATATTGTGTTGATGATGGTGGTTCATGCCACTTAGGTTTCAAGGATGAAAGATTGGAACATGGGCAATCATTTCCTTGAGATGGTAATGGTAATTGTTCAGTTGGTAGGCAGTATTGGAACATGAAATTTAAGGATGCTACCTCTGCTGCTCAAGCAGCGGCTGAGTTTGGAGAACATGCAAGCCTAGCTGCCAGAGCTGTTGGAGAACTTTCAAGGCAATATTGTGTTGATGATGGAGGTTCATGCCACTTAGGTTTCAAGGATGAAATGTTGGAACATGGTCAATCATTTCCTTGAGATGCTAATGGTAATTGTTCTGTATGCACGCAATATTGGAACATTCAATTTAAAGATGCTACCTCTGCTGCTCAAGCAGCGGCTGAGTTTGGAGAACATGCAAGCCTAGCTGCCAGAGCTGTTGGAAAACATTCAAGGTAATATTGTGTTGATGATGATTGTTCATGCCACTTAGGTTTCAAGGATGAATGGTTGGAACATGAGCAAGCATTTCCTGGAGATGGTAATAGTAATTTTTCTTTTGGCAAGCAGAATTGGAACATGAAATTTAAGGATGCAACCTTTGCTGCTCAAGTAGCTGCTGAGTTTGCAAAACATGCAAGCCTAGCTACCACAGCTGTTGTAGAACTTTCAAGACAATATTGTGTTGATGATGGTGGTTCATGCCACTTAGGTTCCAAGGATGAAAGGTTGGAACATGGGCAATCATTTCGTTAAGATGGTAATGGTAATTTTTCTGTTGGCAGGCAGTATTTATAACATGAAATTTAAGGATGCTACCTCTGCTGCTCAAGCAGCGGTTGAGTTTGCAGAACATGCAAGCCTAGCTGTTGTAGAACTTTCAAGGCAATATTGTGTTGATGATGGTGGTTCATGCCACTTAGGTTTCAAGGATGAAAGATTGGAACATGGGCAATCATTTCCTTGAGATGGTAATGGTAATTGTTCAGTTGGTAGGCAGTATTGGAACATGAAATTTAAGGATGCTACCTCTGCTGCTCAAGCAGCGGCTGAGTTTGGAGAACATGCAAGCCTAGCTGCCAGAGCTGTTGGAGAACTTTCAAGGCAATATTGTGTTGATGATGGAGGTTCATGCCACTTAGGTTTCAAGGATGAAAGGTTGGAACATGGTCAATCATTTCCTTGAGATGCTAATGGTAATTGTTCTGTATGCACGCAATGTTGGAGCATGCAATTTAAAGATGCTACCTCTGCTGCTCAAGCAGCGGTTGAGTTTGAAGAACATGCAAGCCTAGCTGCCAGAGCTGTTGGAGAACTTTCAAGGCAATATTGTGTTGATGATGGAGGTTCATGCCACTTAGGTTTCAAGGATGAAAGGTTGGAACATGGGCAATCATTTCCTTGAGATGCTAATGGTAATTGTTCTGTTGGCACGCAGTTTTGGAACATGAAATTTAAGGATGCTACCTCTGCTGCTCAAGCAGCGGCTGAGTTTGAAGAACATGCAAGCCTAGCTGCCAGAGCTGTTGGAAAACTTTCAAGGTAATATTGTGTTGATGATGGTGGTTCATTCCACTTAGGTTCCAAGGATGAAAGGTTGGAACATGGGCAATAATTTCGTTGAGATGGTAATGGTAATTTTTCTGTTGGCAGGCAGTATTTATAACATGAAATTTAAGGATGCTACCTCTGCTGCTCAAGCAGCGGTTGAGTTTGCAGAACATGCAAGCCTACCCTAGCTGTTGTAGAACTTTCAAGGCAATATTGTGTTGATGATGGTGGTTCATGCCACTTAGGTTTCAAGGATGAAAGATTGGAACATGGGCAATCATTTCCTTGAGATGGTAATGGTAATTGTTCAGTTGGTAGGCAGTATTGGAACATGAAATTTAAGGATGCTACCTCTGCTGCTCAAGCAGCGGCTGAGTTTGGAGAACATGCAAGCCTAGCTGCCAGAGCTGTTGGAGAACTTTCAAGGCAATATTGGGTTGATGATGGAGGTTCATGCCACTTATGTTTCAAGGAAGAAAGGTTAGAACATGGTCAATCTTTTCCTTGAGATGCTAATGGTAATTGTTCTATTTACATGGCAAGCAGAATTGGAACATGAAATTTAAGGATACTACCTCTGCTGCTCAAGCAGCGGCTGAGTTTGGAAAACATGCAAGCCTAGCTGCCAGAGCTGTTGGAGAACTTTCAAGGCAATATTGTGTTGATGATGGAGGTTCATGCCACTTAGGTTTCAAGGATGAATGGTTGGAATATGGGCAAGCATTTCCTGGAGATGGTAATGGTAATTTTTCTTTTGGCAAGCAGAATTGGAACATGAAATTTAAGGATGCTACCTCTGCAGCTCAAGCAGCTGCTGAGTTTGCAGAACATGCAAGCCTAGCTGCCAGAGCTATTGTAGAACTTTCAAGAAAATATTGTGTTGATAATGGTGGTTCATGCTACTTAGGTTTCAAGGATAAAAGGTTGGAACATGGGAAATCATTTCCTTGAGATGGTAATGGTAATTGTTCTGTTTGCATGCAGTATTGGAACATGAAATTTATGGATGCTACCTCCGCTGCTCAAGCAGCGGCTGAGTTTGGAGAACATGCAAGCCTAGCTGCCAGAGCTGTTGGAGAACTTTCAAGGCAATATTGTGTTAATGTAGAGGTTCATGCCACTTAGGTTTCAAGGATGAAAGGTTGGAAAATGGGCAATCATTTCCTTGAGATGCTAATGGTAATTGTTCTGTTTGCATGCAGTATTGGAACATGAAATTTATGGATGCTACCTCTGCTGCTCAAGCAGCGGCTGAGTTTGGAGAACATGCAAGCCTAGCTGCCAGAGCTATTGTAGAACTTTCAAGGAAATATTGTGTTGATGATGGTGGTTCATGCCACTTAGGTTTCAAAGATGAAAGGATAGAACATGGTCAAGCATTTCCTCGAGATGCTAATGGTAATTGTTCTATTTAAACGTAGTATTGGAACATGAAATTTAAGGATGCTACCTCTGCTGCTCAAGCAGCGGCTGAGTTTGGAGAACATGCAAGCCTAGCTGCCAGAGCTTTTGGAGAACTTTCAAGGTAATATTGTGTTGATGATGGAGGTTCATGCCACTTAGGTTTCAAGGATGAAATGTTGGAACATGGTCAATCATTTCCTTGAGATGCTAATGGTAATTGTTCTGTATGCACGCAATATTGGAACATTCAATTTAAAGATGCTACCTCTGCTGCTCAAGCAGCGGCTGAGTTTGGAGAACATGCAAGCCTAGCTGCCAGAGCTGTTGGAAAACATTCAAGGTAATATTGTGTTGATGATGATTGTTCATGCCACTTAGGTTTCAAGGATGAATGGTTGGAACATGAGCAAGCATTTCCTGGAGATGGTAATAGTAATTTTTCTTTTGGCAAGCAGAATTGGAACATGAAATTTAAGGATGCAACCTTTGCTGCTCAAGTAGCTGCTGAGTTTGCAAAACATGCAAGCCTAGCTACCACAGCTGTTGCAGAACTTTCAAGGCAATATTGTGTTGATGATGGAGGTTCATGCCACTTAGGTTTCAAGGATGAAAGGTTGGAAAATGGGCAATCATTTCCTTGAGATGCTAATGGTAATTGTTCTGTTGGTAGGCAGTATTGGAACATGAAATTTAAGGATGCTACCTCTGCTGCTCAAGCAGCGGTTGAGTTTGAAGAACATGCAAGCCTAGCTGCCAGAGCTGTTGGAGAACTTTCAAGGCAATATTGTGTTGATGATGGAGGTTCATGCCACTTAGGTTTCAAGGATGAAAGGTTGGAACATGGGCAATCATATCCTTGAGATGCTAATGGTAATTGTTCTGTTGGCACGCAGTTTTGGAACATGAAATTTAAGGATGCTACCTCTGCTGCTCAAGCAGCGGCTGAGTTTGGAGAACATGCAAGCCTAGCTGCCAGAGCTGTTGGAAAACTTTCAAGGTAATATTGTGTTGATGATGGTTGTTCATGCCACTTAGGTTTCAAGGATGAATGGTTGGAACATGGGCAAGCATTTCCTGGAGATGGTAATGGTAATTTTTCTGTTGGCAAGAAGAATTGAAACATGAAATTTAAGGATGCTACCTCTGCTGCTCAAGCAGCGGCTGAGTTTGGAGAACATGCAAGCCTATCTGCCGGAGCTGTTGGAGAACTTTCAAGGCAATATTATGTTGATGATGGTGGTTCATACCACTTAGGTTTCAAGGATGAAAGGTTGGAACATGGGCAATCATTTCCTGGAGATGGTAATGGTAATTTTTCTGTTGGCAAGAAGAATTGAAACATGAAATTTAAGGATGCTACCTCTGCTGCTCAAGCAGCGGTTGAGTTTGCAGAACATGCAAGCCTAGCTGTTGTAGAACTTTCAAGGCAATATTGTGTTGATGATGGTGGTTCATGCCACTTAGGTTTCAAGGATGAAAGATTGAAACATGGGCAATCATTTCCTTGAGATGGTAATGGTAATTGTTTAGTTGGTAGGCAATATTGGAACATGAAATTTAAGGATGCTACCTCTGCTGCTCAAGCAGCGGCTGAGTTTGGAGAACATACAAGCCTAGCTGCCAGAGCTGTTGGAGAACTTTCAAGGCAATATTGTGTTGATGATGGAGGTTCATGCCACTTAGGTTTCAAGGATGAAAGGTTAGAACATGGTCAATCATTTCCTTGAGATGCTAATGGTAATTGTTCTATTTAAACGCAGTATTGGAACATGAAATTTAAGGATGCTACCTCTGCTGCTCAAGCAGCGGCTGAGTTTGGAGAACATGCAAGCCTAGCGGCCAGAGCTGTTAGAAAACTTTCAAGGTAATATTGTGTTGATGATGATTTTTCATGCCACTTAGGTTTCAAGGATGAATGGTTGGAATATGGGCAAGCATTTCCTGGAGATGGTAATGGTAATTTTTCTTTTGGCAAGCAGAATTGGAACATGAAATTTAAGGATGCTACCTCTGCTGCTCAAGCAGCTGCTGAGTTTGCAGAACATGCAAGCCTAGCTGCCAGAGCTATTGTAGAACTTTCAAGGAAATATTGTGTTGATAATGGTGGTTCATGCTACTTAGGTTTCAAGGATGAAAGGTTGGAACATGGGCAATCATTTCCTTGAGATGGTAATGGTAATTGTTCTGTTTGCATGCAGTATTGAAACATGAAATTTATGGATGCTACCTCCGCTGCTCAAGCATCGGCTGAGTTTGGAGAATATGCAAGCCTAGCTTCCAGAGCTGTTGGAGAACTTTCAGGGCAATATTGTGTTGATGATGGAGGTTCATGCCACTTAGGTTTCAAGGATGAAAGGTTGGAACATGGTCAATCATTTCCTTGAGATGCTAATGGTAATTGTTCTGTATGCACGCAATATTGGAACATGAAATTTAAAGATGCTACCTCTGCTGCTCAAGCAGCGGCTGAGTTTGGAGAACATGCAAACCTAGCTGCCAGAGCTGTTGGAAAACTTTCAAGGTAATATTGTGTTGATGATGATTGTTCATGCCACTTAGGTTTCAAGGATGAATGGTTGGAACATGAGCAAGCATTTCCTGGAGATGGTAAAAGTAATTTTTCTTTTGACAAGCAGAATTGGAACATGAAATTTAAGGATGCTACCTCTGCTGCTCAAGCAGCTGCTGAGTTTGCAGAACATGCAAGCCTAGCTGCCAGAGCTGTTGTAGAACTTTCAAGGCAATATTGTGTTGATGATGTTGGTTCATGCCACTTAGGTTCCAAGGATGAAAGGTTGGAACATGGGCAATCATTTCGTTGAGACGGTAATGGTAATTTTTCTATTGGCAGGCAGTATTTATAACATGAAATTTAAGGATGCTACCTCTGCTGCTCAAGCAGCGGTTGAGTTTGCAGAACATGCAAGCCTAGCTGTTGTAGAACTTTCAAGGCAATATTGTGTTGATGATGGTGGTTCATGCCACTTAGGTTTCAAGGATGAAAGATTGGAACATGGGCAATCATTTCCTTGAGATGGTAATGGTAATTGTTCAGTTGGTAGGCAGTATTGGAACATGAAATTTAAGGATGCTACCTCTGCTGCTCAAGCAGCGGCTGAGTTTGGAGAACATGCAAGCCTAGCTGCCAGAGCTGTTGGAGAACTTTCAAGGCAATATTGTGTTGATGATGGAGGTTCATGCCACTTAGGTTTCAAGGATGAAAGGTTAGAACATGGTCAATCTTTTCCTTGAGATGATAATGGTAATTGTTCTATTTACACGCAGTATTGGAACATGAAATTTAAGGATGCTACCTCTGCTGCTCAAGCAGCGGCTGAGTTTGGAGAACATGCAAGCCTAGCGGCCAGAGCTGTTAGAAAACTTTCAAGGTAATATTGTGTTGATGATGATTGTTCATGCCACTTAGGTTTCAAGGATGAATGGTTGGAATATGGGCAAGCATTTCCTGGAGATGGTAATGGTAATTTTTCTTTTGGCAAGCAGAATTGGAACATGAAATTTAAGGATGCTACCTCTGCTGCTCAAGCAGCTGCTGAGTTTGCAGAACATGCAAGCCTAGCTGCCAGAGCTGTTGTAGAACTTTCAAGGAAATATTGTGTTGATAATGGTGGTTCATGCTACTTAGGTTTCAAGGATGAAAGGTTGGAACATGGGCAATCATTTCCTTGAGATGGTAATGGTAATTGTTCTGTTTGCATGCAGTATTGGAACATGAAATTTATGGATGCTACCTCCGCTGCTCAAGCAGCGGCTGAGTTTGGAGAACATGCAAGCCTAGCTGCCAGAGCTGTTGGAGAACTTTCAAGGCAATATTGTGTTGATGATGGAGGTTCATGCCACTTAGGTTTCAAGGATGAAAGGTTGGAAAATGGGCAATCATTTCCTTGAGATGCTAATGGTAATTGTTCTGTTGGTAGGCAGTATTGGAACATGAAATTTAAGGATGCTACCTCTGCTGCTCAAGCAGCGGTTGAGTTTGAAGAACATGCAAGCCTAGCTGCCAGAGCTGTTGGAGAACTTTCAAGGCAATATTGTGTTGATGATGGAGGTTCATGCCACTTAGGTTTCAAGGATGAAAGGTTGGAACATGGGCAATCATTTCCTTGAGATGCTAATGGTAATTGTTCTGTTGGCACGCAGTTTTGGAACATGAAATTTAAGGATGCTACCTCTGCTGCTCAAGCAGCGGCTGAGTTTGGAGAACATGCAAGCCTAGCTGCCAGAGCTGTTGGAAAACTTTCAAGGTAATATTGTGTTGATGATGGTTGTTCATGCCACTTAGGTTTCAAGGATGAATGGTTGGAACATGGGCAAGCATTTCCTGGAGATGGTAATGGTAATTTTTCTGTTGGCAAGAAGAATTGAAACAGGAAATTTAAGGATGCTACCTCTGCTGCTCAAGCAGCGGCTGAGTTTGGAGAACATGCAAGCCTATCTGCCAGAGCTGTTGGAGAACTTTCAAGGCAATATTATGTTGATGATGGTGGTTCATACCACTTAGGTTTCAAGGATGAAAGGTTGGAACATGGGCAATCATTTCCTGGAGATGGTAATGGTAATTTTTCTTTTGGCAAGCAGAATTGGAACATGAAATTTAAGGATGCTACCTCTGCTGCTCAAGCAGCTGCTGAGTTTGCAGAACATGCAAGCCTAGCTGCCAGAGCTGTTGTAGAACTTTCAAGAAAATATTGTGTTGATAATGGTGGTTCATGCTACTTAGGTTTCAAGGATGAAAGGTTGGAACATGGGCAATCATTTCCTCGAGATGGTAATGGTAATTGTTCTGTTTGCATGCAGTATTGGAACATGAAATTTATGGATGCTACCTCCGCTGCTCAAGCAGCGGCTGAGTTTGGAGAACATGCAAGCCTAGCTGCCAGAGCTGTTGGAGAACTTTCAAGGCAATATTGTGTTGATGATGGAGGTTCATGCCACTTAGGTTTCAAGGATGAAAGGTTGGAAAATGGGCAATCATTTCCTTGAGATGCTAATGGTAATTGTTCTGTTGGTAGGCAGTATTGGAACATGAAATTTAAGGATGCTACCTCTGCTGCTCAAGCAGCGGTTGAGTTTGAAGAACATGCAAGCCTAGCTGCCAGAGCTGTTGGAGAACTTTCAAGGCAATATTGTGTTGATGATGGAGGTTCATGCCACTTAGGTTTCAAGGATGAAAGGTTGGAACATGGGCAATCATTTCTTTGAGATGCTAATGGTAATTGTTCTGTTGGCACGCAGTTTTGGAACATGAAATTTAAGGATGCTGCCTCTGCTGCTCAAGCAGCGGCTGAGTTTGGAGAACATGCAAGCCTAGCTGCCAGAGCTGTTGGAAAACTTTCAAGGTAATATTGTGTTGATGATGGTTGTTCATGCCACTTAGGTTTCAAGGATGAATGGTTGGAACATGGGCAAGCATTTCCTGGAGATGGTAATGGTAATTTTTCTGTTGGCAAGAAGAATTGAAACATGAAATTTAAGGATGCTACCTCTGCTGCTCAAGCAGCGGCTGAGTTTGGAGAACATGCAAGCCTATCTGCCAGAGCCGTTGGAGAACTTTCAAGGCAATATTATGTTGATGATGGTGGTTCATACCACTTAGGTTTCAAGGATGAAAGGTTGGAACATGGGCAATCATTTCCTGGAGATGGTAATGGTAATTTTTCTGTTGGCAAGCAGAATTGGAACAAGAAATTTAAGGATGCTACCTCTGCTGCTCAAGCAGCGGTTGAGTTTGCAGAACATGCAAGCCTAGCTGTTGTAGAACTTTCAAGGCAATATTGTGTTGATGATGGTGGTTCATGCCACTTAGGTTTCAAGGATGAAAGATTGAAACATGGGCAATCATTTCCTTGAGATGGTAATGGTAATTGTTTAGTTGGTAGGCAATATTGGAACATGAAATTTAAGGATGCTACCTCTGCTGCTCAAGCAGCGGCTGAGTTTGGAGAACATACAAGCCTAGCTGCCAGAGCTGTTGGAGAACTTTCAAGGCAATATTGTGTTGATGATGGAGGTTCATGCCACTTAGGTTTCAAGGATGAAAGGTTAGAACATGGTCAATCATTTCCTTGAGATGCTAATGGTAATTGTTCTATTTAAACGCAGTATTGGAACATGAAATTTAAGGATGCTACCTCTGCTGCTCAAGCAGCGGCTGAGTTTGGAGAACATGCAAGCCTAGCGGCCAGAGCTGTTAGAAAACTTTCAAGGTAATATTGTGTTGATGATGATTTTTCATGCCACTTAGGTTTCAAGGATGAATGGTTGGAATATGGGCAAGCATTTCCTGGAGATGGTAATGGTAATTTTTCTTTTGGCAAGCAGAATTGGAACATGAAATTTAAGGATGCTACCTCTGCTGCTCAAGCAGCTGCTGAGTTTGCAGAAAATGCAAGCCTAGCTGCCAGAGCTATTGTAGAACTTTCAAGGAAATATTGTGTTGATAATGGTGGTTCATGCTACTTAGGTTTCAAGGATGAAAGGTTGGAACATGGGCAATCATTTCCTTGAGATGGTAATGGTAATTGTTCTGTTTGCATGCAGTATTGGAACATGAAATTTATGGATGCTACCTCCGCTGCTCAAGCATCGGCTGAGTTTGGAGAACATGCAAGCCTAGCTTCCAGAGCTTTTGGAGAACTTTCAAGGCAATATTGTGTTGATGATGGAGGTTCATGCCACTTAGGTTTCAAGGATGAAAGGTTGGAACATGGTCAATCATTTCCTTGAGATGCTAATGGTAATTGTTCTGTATGCACGCAATATTGGAACATGAAATTTAAAGATGCTACCTCTGCTGCTCAAGCAGCGGCTGAGTTTGGAGAACATGCAAGCCTAGCTGCCAGAGCTGTTGGAAAACTTTCAAGGTAATATTGTGTTGATGATGATTGTTCATGCCACTTAGGTTTCAAGGATGAATGGTTGGAACATGAGCAAGCATTTCCTGGAGATGGTAATAGTAATTTTTCTTTTGGCAAGCAGAATTGGAACATGAAATTTAAGGATGCTACCTTTGCTGCTCAAGTAGCTGCTGAGTTTGCAAAACATGCAAGCCTAGCTACCACAGCTGTTGTAGAACTTTCAAGGCAATATTGTGTTGATGATGGTGTTTCATGTCACTTAGGTTCCAAGGATGAAAGGTTGGAACATGGGCAATCATTTCGTTGAGATGGTAATGGTAATTTTTCTGTTGGCAGGCAGTATTTATAACATGAAATTTAAGGATGCTACCTCTGCTGCTCAAGCAGCGGTTGAGTTTGCAGAACATGCAAGCCTAGCTGTTGTAGAACTTTCAAGGCAATATTGTGTTGATGATGGTGGTTCATGCCACTTAGGTTTCAAGGAAGAAAGATTGGAACATGGGCAAACATTTCCTTGAGATGGTAATGGTAATTGTTCAGTTGGTAGGCAGTATTGGAACATGAAATTTAAGGATGCTACCTCTGCTGCTCAAGCAGCGACTGAGTTTGGAGAACATGCAATCCTAGCTGCCAGAGCTGTTTGAGAACTTTCAAGGCAATATTGTGTTGATGATGGAGGTTCATGCCACTTAGGTTTCAGGATGAAAGGTTAGAACATGGTCAATCCTTTCCTTGAGATGCTAATGGTAATTGTTCTATTTACACGCAGTATTGGAACATGAAATTTAAGGATGCTACCTCTGCTGCTCAAGCAGCGGCTGAGTTTGGAGAACATGCAAGCCTAGCTGCCAGAGCTGTTGGAGAACTTTCAAGGCAATATTGTGTTGATGATGGAGGTTCATGCCACTTAGGTTTCAAGGATGAAAGGTTGGAACATGGTCAATCATTTCCTTGAGATGCTAATGGTAATTGTTCTGTATGCACGCAATATTGGAACATGAAATTTAAAGATGCTACCTCTGCTGCTCAAGCAGCGGCTGAGTTTGGAGAACATGCAAGCCTAGCTGCCAGAGCTGTTGGAAAACTTTCAAGGTAATATTGTGTTGATGATGATTGTTCATGCCACTTAGGTTTCAAGGATGAATGGTTGGAACATGAGCAAGCATTTCCTGGAGATGGTAATAGTAATTTTTCTTTTGGCAAGCAGAATTGGAACATGAAATTTAAGGATGCTACCTTTGCTGCTCAAGTAGCTGCTGAGTTTGCAAAACATGCAAGCCTAGCTACCACAGCTGTTGTAGAACTTTCAAGGCAATATTGTGTTGATGATGGTGGTTCATGCCACTTAGGTTCCAAGGATGAAAGGTTGGAACATGGGCAATCATTTCATTGAGATGGTAATGGTAATTTTTCTGTTGGCAGGCAGTATTTATAACATGAAATTTAAGGATGCTACCTCTGCTGCTCAAGCAGCGGTTGAGTTTGCAGAACATGCAAGCCTAGCTGTTGTAGAACTTTTAAGGCAATATTGTGTTGATGATGGTGGTTCATGCCTCTTAGGTTTCAAGGATGGAAGGTTGGAACATGGGCAATCATTTCCTTGAGATGCTAATGGTAATTGTTCTGTTGGCAGGCAGTATTGGAACATGAAATTTAAGGATGCTACCTCTGCTGCTCAAGCAGCGGTTGAGTTTGAAGAACATGCAAGCCTAGCTGCCAGAGCTGTTGGAGAACTTTTAAGGCAATATTGTGTTGATGATGGAGGTTCATGCCACTTAGGTTTCAAGGATGAAAGGTTGGAACATGGGCAATCATTTCCTTGAGATGCTAATGGTAATTGTTCTGTTGGCACGCAGTATTGGAACATGAAATTTAAGGATGCTACCTCTGCTGCTCAAGCAGCGGCTGAGTTTGGAGAACATGCAAGCCTAGCTGCCAGAGCTGTTGGAGAACTTTCAAGGCAATATTATGTTGATGATGGTGGTTCATACCACTTAGGTTTCAAGGATGAAAGGTTGGAACATGGGCAATCATTTCCTGGAGATGGTAATGGTAATTTTTCTGTTGGCAAGCAGAATTGGAACATGAAATTTAAGGATGCTACATCTGCTGCTCAAGTAGCGGCTGAGTTTGGAGAACATGCAAGCCTAGCTGCCAGAGCTGTTGGAGAACTTTAAAGGCAATATTATGTTGATGATGGTGGTTCATACCACTTAGGTTTCAAGGATGAAAGGTTGGAACATGGGCAATCATTTCCTTGAGATGGTAATGGTAATTGTTCAGTTGGTAGGCAGTATTGGAACATTAAATTTAAGAATGCTACCTTTGCTGCTCAAGCAGCGGCTGAGTTTGGAGATCATGCAAGCCTAGCTGCCAGAGCTGTTGGAGAACTTTTAAGGCAATATTGTGTTGATGATGGAGGTTCATGCCACTAAGGTTTCAAGTATGAAAGTTTGGAACATGGTCAATCATTTCCTTGAGATGCTAATGGTAATTGTTCTGTTTGCAAGCAGTATTCGAACATGAAATTTAAGGATGCTACCTCTGCTGCTCAAGCAGCGCCTGAGTTTAGAGAACATTCAAGCCTAGCTGCCAGAGCTGTTGGAAAACTTTCAAGGTAATATTGTTTTGATGATGATTGTTCATGCCACTTAGGTTTCAAGGATGAATGGTTGGAATATGGGCAAGCATTTCCTGGAGATGGTAATGGTAATTTTTCTTTTGGCAAGCAGAATTGGAACATGAAATTTAAGGATGCTACCTCTGCTGCTCAAGCAGCGGCTGAGTTTAGAGAACATGCAAGCCTAGCTGCCAGAGCTGTTGGAGAACTTTCAAGGCAATATTGTGTTGATGATGGAGGTTCATGCCTCTTAGGTTTCAAGGATGAAAGGTTGGAACATGGGCAATCATTTCCTTGAGATGCTAATGGTAATTGTTCTGTTGGCAGGCAGTATTGGAACATGAAATTTAAGGATGCTACCTCTGCTGCTCAAGCAGCAGTTGAGTTTGAAGAACATGCAAGCCTAGCTGCCAGAGCTGTTGGAGAACTTTCAAGGTAATATTGTGTTGATGATGGTGGTTCATGCCACTTAGGTTTCAAGGATGAAAGGTTGGAACTTGGACAATCATTTACTTGAGAAGGTAATGGTAATTGTTCTGTTGGCAAGCAGTATTGGAACATGAAATTTAAGGATGCCACTTCTGCTGCTCAAGCAGCGGCTGAGTTTGGAGAACATGCAAGCCTAGCTGCCAGAGCTATTGGAGAACTTTCAAGCCAATATTATGTTGATGATGGTGGTTCATGCCATTTAGGTTTCAAGGATGAAAGGTTGGAACATGGGCAATAATTTCCTGGAGATGGTAATGGTAATTTTTCTGTTGGCAAGTAGAATTGGAACATGAAATTTAAGGATGCTACCTCTGCTGCTCAAGCAGCGGCTGAGTTTGCAGAACATGCAAGCCTAGCTGCCAGAGGTGTTGTAGAACTTCCAAGGCAATATTGTGTTGATGATGGTGGTTCATACCACTTAGGTTTCAAGTATGAAAGGTTGGAACATGGGCAATCATTTCCTTGAGATGGTAATGGTAATGGTTCAGTTGGCAGGCAGTATTGGAACATTAAATTTAAGAATGCTACCTTTGCTGCTCAAGCAGCGGCTGAGTTTGGAGAACATGCAAGCCTAGCTGCCAGACCTGTTGGAGAACTTTAAAGGCAATATTGTGTTGATGATGGAGGTTCATGCCACTTAGGTTTCAAGGATGAAAGGTTGGAACATGGTCAATCATTTCCTTGAGATGCTAATGGTAATTGTTCTGTTTGTACGCAGTATTCGAACATGAAATTTAAGGATGCTACCTCTGCTGCTCAAGCAGCGGCTGAGTTTGGAGAACATGCAAGCCTAGCTGCCAGAGCTGTTAGAAAACTTTCAAGGTAATATTGTGTTGATGATGATTGTTCATGCCACTTAGATTTCAAGGATGAATGGTTGGAATATGGGCAAGCATTTCCTGGAGATGGTAATGGTAATTTTTCTTTTGGCAAGCAGAATTGGAACATGAAATTTAAGGATGCTACCTCTGCTGCTCAAGCAGCTACTGAGTTTGCAGAACATGCAAGCCTAGCTGCCAGAGCTGTTGTAGAACTTTCAAGGAAATATTGTGTTGATGATGGTGGTTCATGCTACTTAGGTTTCAAGGATGAAAGGTTGGAACATGGGCAATCATTTCCTTGAGATGGTAATGGTAATTGTTCTGTTGGCATGCAGTATTGAAACATGAAATTTAAGGATGCTACCTCTGCTGCTCAAGCAACGGCTGAGTTTGGAGAACATGCAAGCCTAGCTGCCAGAGCTGTTGGAGAACTTTCAAGGCAATATTGTGTTGATGATGGAGGTTCATGCCACATAGGTTTCAAGGATGAAAGGTTGGAACATGGGCAATAATTTCCTTGAGATGCTAATGGTAATTGTTCTGTTGGCGGGCAGTATTGGAACATGAAATTTAAGGATGCTACCTCTGCTGCTCAAGCAGCGGTTGAGTTTGGAGAACATGCAAGCCTAGCTGCCAGAGCTGTAGGAGAACTTTCAATCCAATATTGTGTTGATGATGGTGGTTCATGCCACTTAGGTTTCAAGGATGAAAGGTTGGAACATGGGTAAGCATTTCCTGGAGATGGTCATGGTAATTTTAATGTTGGCAAGCAGAATTGGAACATGAAATTTAAGGATGCTACCTCTGCGGCTCAAGCAGCGGCTGAGTTTGGAGAATATGCAAGCCTAGCTGCCAGAGCTGTTGGAGAACTTTCAAGGAAATATTGTGTTGATGATGGTGGTTTATTCCACTTAGGTTTCAAGGACGAAAGATTGGAACATGGGCAATCATTTCCTTGAGATGGTAATGGTAATTGTTCTGTTGGCAGGCAGTATTGGAACATGAAATTTAAGGATGCTACCTCTGCTGCTCAAGCAGCGGCTGAGTTTGCAGAACATGCAAGCCTAGATTCCAGAGCTGTTGTAGAAATTTCAAGGCAATATTGTGTTGATGATGGTGGTTCATACCACTTTGGTTTCAAGGATGAAAGATTGGAACATGGGCAATCATTTCCTTGTGATGGTAATGGTAATTGTTCTGCTGGCAGGCAGTATTGGAACATGAAACTTAAGGATGCTACCTCTGCTGCTCAAGCAGCGGCTGAGTTTAGAGAACATGCAAGCCTAGGTGCCAGAGCTATTGGAGAACTTTCAAGGCAATATTGTGTTGATAATTGTGGTTCATGCCACTTAGTTTTCAAGGATGAAAGATTGGAACATGGGCAATCATTTCCTTGAGATGGTAATAGTAATTGTTCTGTTGGCAGGCAGTATTGGAACATGAAATTTAAGGATGCAACCTCTGCTGCTCAAGCAGCGGCTGAGTTTGGAGAACATGCAAGCCTAGCTGCCAGAGCTGTTGTAGAACTTTCAAGACAATATTGTGTTAATGATGGTGGTTCATGCCACTTAGGTTTCAAGGATGAAAGGCTGGAACATGGGCAATCATTTCCTTGAGATGGTAATCATAATTGTTCTGTTGGCATGCAGTATTGGAACATGAAATTTAACGATGCTACCTATGTTGCTCAAGTAGCGGCTGAGTTTGGAGAACATACAAGCCTAGCTGCCATAGCTATTGTAAAACTTTCTAGGCAATATTGTGTTGATGATGGTAGTTCATGCCACTTAGGTTTCAAGGATGAAAGGTTGGAACATTGGCAATTATTTCCTTGAGATGGTAATGGTAATTGTTCAGTTTGCAGGCAGTATTTGAACATGAAATTTAAGGATTCAACCTCTGCAGCTCAAGCAGCGGCTGAGTTTGGAGAACATGCAAGCCTAGCTGCCAGACCTGTTGGAGAACTTTCAAGGCAATATTGTATTGATGATGGAGGTTCATGTCACTTAGGTTTCAAGGACAAAAGGTTGGAACATGGGCAATCATTTCCTGGAGATGGTAATGGTAATTTTTCTGTTGGCAAGCAGAATTGGAACATGAAATTTAAGGATGCTACCTCTGCTGCTCAAGCAGCGGCTGAGTTTGCAGAACATGCAAGCCTAGCTGCCAGAGGTGTTGTAGAACTTCCAAGGCAATATTGTGTTGATGATGGTGGTTCATGCCACTTAGGTTTCAAGGATGAAAGGTTGGAACATTGGCAATCATTTCCTTGAGATGGTAATGGTAATATTTCAGTTGGCAGGCAATTTTGGAACATGAAATTTAAGGATGCTACCTCTGCTGCTCAAGCAGCGGCTGAGTTTGGAGAACATGCAAGCCTAGCTGCCAGAGCTGTTGGAGAACTTTGAAGGCAATATAGTGTTGATGATGGTGGTTCATGCCACTTAGGTTTCAAGGATGAAAGGTTGGAACATTGGCAATCATTTCCTTGAGATGGTAATGGTAATATTTCAGTTGGCAGGCAATATTGGAACATGAAATTTATGGATGCTACCTCTGCTGCTCAAGCAGCGGCTGAGTTTGGAGAACATGCAAGCCTAGCTGCCAGAGCTGTTGGAGAACTTTGAAGGCAATATTGTGTTGATGATGAAGGTTCATGCCACTTAGGTTTCTAGGATGAAAGGTTGGAACATGGGCAATCATTTCCTTGAGATGCTATTGGTAATTGTTCTGTTGGCATGCAGTATTGGAACATGAAATTTAAGGATGCTACCTCTGCTGCTCAAGCAGCGGCTGAGTTTGGAGAACATACAAGCCTAGCTGCCAGAGTTGTTGGAAAACTTTCAAGATAATATTGTGTTAATGATGGTTGTTCATGCCACTTAGGTTTCAAGGATGAATGGTTGGAACATGGGCAAGCATTTCCTGGAGATGGTAATGGTAATTTTTCTGTTGGCAAGCAGAATCGGAACATGAAATTTAAGGATGCTACCTCTGCTGCTCAAGCAGCGGCTGAGTTTGGAGAACATGCAAGCCTAGCTGCCAGAGCTGTTGGAGAACTTTCAAGGCAATATTGTATTGATGATGGAGGTTCATGTCACTTAGATTTCAAGGACGAAAGGTTGGAACATGGGCAATCATTTCCTGGAGATGGTAATGATAATTTTTCTGTTGGCAAGCAGAATTGGAACATGAAATTTAAGGATGCTACCTCTGCTGCTCAAGCAGCTGCTGAGTTTGCAGAACATGCAAGCCTAGCTGCCAGAGGTGTTGTAGAACTTCCAAGGCAATATTGTGTTGATGATGGTGGTTCATGCCACTTAGGTTTCAAGGATGAAAGGTTGGAACATTGGCAATCATTTCCTTGAGATGGTAATGGTAATATTTCAGTTGGCAGGCAATATTGGAACATGAAATTTAAGGATGCTACCTCTGCTGCTCAAGCAGTGGCTGAGTTTGGAGAATATGCAAGCCTAGCTGCCAGAGCTGTTGGAGAACTTTGAAGGCAATATTGTGTTGATGATGGAGGTTCATGCCACTTAGGTTTCAGGGATGAAAGGTTGGAACATGGGCAATAATTTTCTTGAGATGTTAATGGTAATATTTCAGTTGGCAAGCAGAATTGGAACATAAAATTTAAGGCTGCTACCTCTGCTGCTCAAGCAGCGGCTGAGTTTGGAGAACATGCAAGCCTAGCTGCCAGAGGTGTTGTAGAACTTCCAAGGCAATATTGTGTTGATGATGGTGGTTCATGCCACTTAGGTTTCAAGGATGAAAGGTTGGAACATGGGCAATCATTTCCTTGAGATGGTAATCGTAATTGTTCTGTTGGCATGCAGTATTGGAACATGAAATTTAACGATGCTACCTATGTTGCTCAAGCAGCGGCTGAGTTTGGAGAACATGCAAGCCTAGCTGCCAGAGCTATTGTAGAACTTTCTAGGCAATATTGTGTTGATGATGGTAGTTCATGCCACTTAGGTTTCAAGGATGAAAGGTTGGAACATGGGCAATCATTTCCTTGAGATGGTAATGGTAATTGTTCAGTTGGCAGGCAGTATTTGAACATGAAATTTAAGGATGCTACCTCTGCGGCTCAAGCAACGGCTGAGTTTGGAGATCGTGCAATCCTAGCTGCCAGAGCTGTTGGAGAACTTTCAAGGCAATATTGTGTTGATGATGGTGGTTCATTCCACTTAGGTTTCAAGGACGAAAGATTTGAACATGGGCAATCATTTCCTCGAGATGTTAATGGTAATTGTTCAGTTGGCAGGCAGTATTTGAACATGAAATTTAAGGATGCTATCTCTGCAGCTCAAGCAGCGGCTGAGTTTGTAGAACATGCAATCCTAGCTGCCAGAGTTGTTAGAGAACTTTCAAGGCAATATTGTATTGATGATTGAGGTTCATGTCACTTAGATTTCAAGGACGAAAGGTTGGAACATGGGCAATCATTTCCTTGAGATGGTAATGGTAATATTTCAGTTGGCAGGCAATATTGGAACATGAAATTTATGGATGCTACCTCTGCTGCTCAAGCAGCGGCTGAGTTTGGAGAACATGCAAGCCTAGCTGCCAGAGCTGTTGGAGAACTTTGAAGGCAATATTGTGTTGATGATGAAGGTTCATGCCACTTAGGTTTCTAGGATGAAAGGTTGGAACATGGGCAATCATTTCCTTGAGATGCTATTGGTAATTGTTCTGTTGGCACGCAGTATTGGAACATGAAATTTAAGGATGCTACCTCTGCTGCTCAAGCAGCGGCTGAGTTTGGAGAACATGCAAGCCTAGCTGCCAGAGTTGTTGGAAAACTTTCAAGGTAATATTATGTTAATGATGGTTGTTCATGCCACTTAGGTTTCAAGGATGAATGGTTGGAACATGGGCAAGCATTTCCTGGAGATGGTAATGGTAATTTTTCTGTTGGCAAGCAGAATCGGAACATGAAATTTAAGGATTCTACCTCTGCTGCTCAAGCAGCGGCTGAGTTTGCAAAACATGCAAGCCTAGAAGCCAGAGCTGTTGTAGAACTTTCAAGGCAATATTGTGTTGATGATGGTGGTTCATGCCACTTGGGTTTCTAGGATGAAAGGTTGGAACATGGGCAATCATTTACTTGAGAAGGTAATGGTAATTGTTCTGTTGGCATGCAGTATTGGAACATGAAATTTAAGGATGCCACCTCTGCTGCTCAAGCAGCGGCTGAGTTTGGAGAACATGCAAGCCTAGCTGCCAGAGCTGTTGGAGAACTTTGAAGGCAATATTGTGTTGATGATGAAGGTTCATGCCACTTAGGTTTCAAGGATGAAAGGTTGGAACATGGGCAATAATTTTCTTGAGATGGTAATGGTAATATTTCAGTTGGCAAGCAGAATTGGAACATGAAATTTAAGGATGCTACCTCTGCTGCTCAAGCAGCGGCTGAGTTTGGAGAACATGCAAGCCTAGCTGCCAGAGGTGTTGTAGAACTTCCAAGGCAATATTGTGTTGATGATGGTGGTTCATGCCACTTAGGTTTCAAGGATGAAAGGTTGGAACATGGGCAATCATTTCCTTGAGATGGTAATCGTAATTGTTCTGTTGGCATGCAGTATTGGAACATGAAATTTAACGATGCTACCTATGTTGCTCAAGCAGCGGCTGAGTTTGGAGAACATGCACGCCTAGCTGCCAGAGCTATTGTAGAACTTTCTAGGCAATATTGTGTTGATGATGGTAGTTCATGCCACTTAGGTTTCCAGGATGAAAGGTTGGAACATGGGCAATCATTTCCTTGAGATGGTAATGGTAATTTTTCAGTTGGCAGGCAGTATTTGAACATGAAATTTAAGGATGCTACCTCTGCGGCTCAAGCAACGGCTGAGTTTGGAGATCGTGCAAGCCTAGCTGCCAGAGCTGTTGGAGAACTTTCAAGGCAATATTGTGTTGATGATGGTGGTTCATTCCACTTAGGTTTCAAGGACGAAAGATTTGAACATGGGCAATCATTTCCTCGAGATGGTAATGGTAATTGTTCAGTTGGCAGGCAGTATTTGAACATGAAATTTAAGGATGCTATCTCTGCAGCTCAAGCAGCGGCTGAGTTTGGAGAACATGCAATCCTAGCTGCCAGAGTTGTTAGAGAACTTTCAAGGCAATATTGTATTGATGATTGAGGTTCATGTCACTTAGATTTCAAGGACGAAAGGTTGGAACATGGGCAATCATTTCTTGGAGATGGTAATGATAATTTTTATGTTGGCAAGCAGAATTGGAACATGAAATTTAAGGATGCTACCTCTGCTGCTCAAGCAGCTGCTGAGTTTGCAGAACATGCAAGCCTAGCTGCCAGAGGTGTTGTAGAACTTCCAAGGCAATATTGTGTTGATGATGGTGGTTCATGCCACTTAGGTTTCAAGGATGAAAGATTGGAACATGGGCAATCATTTCCTTGAGATGGTAATGGTAAGTGTTCTGTTGGCAGGCAGTATTGGAACATGAAATTTAAGGATGCTACCTCTGCTGCTCAAGCAGCGGCTGAGTTTGGAGAACATGCAAGCCTAGCTGCCAGAGCTGTTGTCGAACTTTCAAGGCAATATTGTGTTGATGATGGTGGTTCATGCCACTTAGGTTTCTAGGATGAAAGGTTGGAACATCGGCAATCATTTCCTTGAGATGGTAATGGTAATTGTTCTGTTAGCATGCAGTATTGGAACATGAAATTTAACGATGCTACCTCTGTTGCTCAAGCAGCGACTGAGTTTGGAGAACATGCAAGCCTAGATGCCAGAGCTATTGGAGAACTTTCAAGGCAATATTATGTTGATGATGGTGGTTCATGCCACTTAGGTTTCAAGGATGAAAGGTTGGAACATGGGCAAGCATTTCCTGGAGATGGTAATGGTAATTTTTCTGTTGACAAGCAGAATTGGAACATGAAATTTAAGGATGATACCTCTGCGGCTCAAGCAGTGGCTGAGTTTGCAGAACATGCAAGCCTAGAAGCCAAAGCTGTTGTAGAACTTTCAAGGCAATATTGTGTTGATGATGGTGGTTCATGCCACTTGGGTTTCTAGGATGAAAGGTTGGAACATGGGCAATCATTTACTTGAAAAGGTAATGGTAATTGTTCTGTTGGCATGCAGTATTGGAACATGAAATTTAAGGATTCCACCTCTGCTGCTCAAGCAGTGGCTGAGTTTGGAGAACATGCAAGCCTAGCTGCCAGAGCTGTTGGAAAACTTTCAAGGTAATATTGTGGTGATGATGGTTGTTCATGCCACTTAGGTTTCAAGGATGAATGGTTGGAACATGGGCAAGCATTTCCTGGAGATGGTAATGGTAGTTTTTCTGTTGGCAAGCAGAATCGGAACATGAAATTTAAGGATGCTACCTTTGCTGCTCAAACAGCGGCTGAGTTTGCAGAACATGCAAGCCTAGCTTCCAGAGCTGTTGTAGAACTTTCAAGGCAAAATTGTGTTGATAATGGTGGTTCATGCCACTTAGGTTTCAAGGATGAAAGATTGGAACATGGGCAATCGTTTCCCTACGATGGTAATGGAAATTGTTCTGCTGGCAGGCAGTATTGGAACATGAGATTTAAGGATGCTACCTCTGCTGCTCAAGCAGCGGCTGAGTTTGGAGAACATGCAAGCCTAGATGCCAGAGCTGTTGTAGAACTTTCAAGGCAATATTGTGTTGATGATGGTGGTTCATGCCACTTAGGTTTCTAGGATGAAAGGTTGGAACATGGGCAATCATTTACTTGAGAAGGTAATGGTAATTGTTCTGTTGGCATGCAGTATTGGAACATGAAATTTAAGGATGCCACCTCTGCTGCTCAAGCAGCGGCTGAGTTTGGAGAACATGCAAGCCTAGCTGCCAGAGCTGTTTGAAAACTTTCAAGGTAATATTGTGTTGATGATGGTTGTTCATGCCACTTAGGTTTCAAGGATGAATGGTTGGAACATGGGCAAGCATTTCCTGGAGATGGTAATGGTAATTTTTCTGTTGGCAAGGAGAATCGGAACATGAAATTTAAGGATGCTACCTCTGCTGCTCAAGCATCGGCTGAGTTTGCAGAACATGCAAGTCTAGCTTCCAGAGCTGTTGTAGAACTTTCAAGGCAATATTGTGTTGATGATGGTGGTTCATGCCACTTAGGTTTCAAGGATGAAAGATTGGAACATGGGCAATCGTTTCCCTGCGATGGTAATGGTAATTGTTCTGCTGGCAGGCAGTATTGGAACATGAGATTTAAGGATGCTACCTCTGCTGCTCAAGCAGCGGCTGAGTTTGGAGAACATGCAAGCCTAGATGCCAGAGCTGTTGTAGAACTTTCAAGGCAATATTGTGTTGATGATGGTGGTTCATGCCACTTAGGTTTCTAGGATGAAAGGTTGGAACATGGGCAATCATTTACTTGAGAAGGTAATGGTAATTGATCTGTTGCCATGCAGTATTGGAACATGAAATTTAAGGATGCTACCTCTGCTGCTCAAGCAGCGACTGAGTTTAGAGAACATGCAAGCCTAGCTGCTAGAGCTGTTGGAGAACTTTCAAGGCAATATTGTGTTGATGATGGAGGTTCATGCCACTAAGGTTTCAAGGATGAAAGGTCGGAACATGGGCAAGCATTTCCTGGAGATGGTAATGGTAATTTTAATGTTGGCAAGAAGAATTGGAACACGAAATTTAAGGATGCTACCTCTGCGGCTCAAGCAGCGGCTGAGTTGGAGAACATGCAAGCCTAGGTGCCAGAGCTATTGGAGAACATTCAAGGCAATATTGTGTTGATAATGATGGTTCATGCCACTTAGTTTTCAAGGATGAAAGATTGGAAGATGGGCAATCATTTCCTTGAGATGGTAATGGTAATTGTTCTGTTGGCAGGCAGTATTGGAACATGAAATTTAAGGATGCTACCTCTACTGCTCAAGCAGCGGCTGAGTTTGGAGAACATGCAAGCCTAGCTGCCAGAGCTGTTGTAGAACTTTCAAGTCAATATTGTGTTGATGATGGTAGTTTCATGCCACTTAGGTTTCAAGGATGAAAGGTTGGAGCATGGGCAATCATTTCTTTGAGATGGTAATGGTAATTGTTCTGTTGGCAGGCAGTATTGGAACATGAAATTTATGGATGCTACCTCTGCAGCTCAAGCAGTGGCTGAGTTTGCAGAACAAGTAAGCCTAGCTGCCAGAGCTGTTGTAGAACGTTCAAGGCAATATTGTGTTGATGATGGTGGTTCATTCCACTTAGGTTTCAAGGATGAATGATTGGAACATGGGCAATCATTTCCTTGAGATGGTAATGGTAATTGTTCTGTTGGCAGGCAGTATTGGAACATGAAATTTAAGGATGCTACCTCTGCTGCTCAAGCAGCGGCTGAGTTTAGAGAACATGCAAGCCTAGCTGCCAGAGCTGTTGGAGAACTTTCAAGGCAATATTGTGTTGATAATGGTGGTTCATGCCACTTAGGTTTCTAGGATGAAAGGTTGGAACATCGGCAATCATTTCCTTGAGATGGTAATGGTAATTGTTCTGTTAGCATGCAGTATTGGAACATGAAATTTAACGATGCTACCTCTGTTGCTCAAGCAGCGACTGAGTTTGGAGAACATGCAAGCCTAGATGCCAGAGATATTGGGGAACTTTCAAGGCAATATTGTGTTAATAATGATGGTTCATGCCAGTTAGTTTTCAAGGATGAAAGATTGGAACATGGGCAATCATTTCCTTGAGATGGTAATGGTAATTGTTCTATTGGCAGGCAGTATTGGAACATGAAATATAAGGATGCTACCTCTGCTGCTCAAGCAGCGGCTGAGTTTGGAGAACATGCAAGCCTAGCTGCCAGAGCTGTTGTAGAACTTTCAAGTCAATATTGTGTTGATGATGGTAGTTTCATGCCACTTAGGTTTCAAGGATGAAAGGTTGGAACATGGGCAATCGTTTCCCTGCGATGGTAATGGTAATTGTTCTACTGGCAGGCAGTATTGGAACATGAAATTTAAGGATGCTACCTCTGATGCTCAAGCAGCGGCTGAGTTTGGAGAATATGCAAGCCTAGCTGCTAGAGCTGTTGGAGAACTTTTAAGGCAATATTTTGTTGATAATGGTGGTTCATGCCACTTAGGTTTCAAGGATAAAAGGTTTGAACATGGGCAAGCATTTCCTGGAGATGGTAATCGTAATTTTTCTGTTGACAAGCAGAATTGGAACATGAAATTTAAGGATGCTACCTCTGCGGCTCAAGCAGCGGCTGAGTTTGCAGAACAAGCAAACCTAGCTGCCAGAGCTGTTGTATAACTTTCAAGGCAATATTGTGTTGATGATGGTGGTTCATTCCACTTAGGTTTCAAGGATGAAAGATTGGAACATGGGCAATCATTTCCTTGAGATGGTAATGGTAATTGTTCTGTTGGCAGGCAGTATTGGAACATGAAATTTAAGGATGCTACCTCTGCTGCTCAAGCAGCGGCTGAGTTTGGAGAACATGCAAGCCTAGCTGCCAGAGCTGTTGTAGAACTTTCAAGGCAATATTGTGTTGATGATGGTGGTTCATGCCACTTAGGTTTCTAGGATGAAAGGTTGGAACATCGACAATCATTTCCTTGAGATGGTAATGGTAATTGTTCTGTTAGCATGCAGTATTGGAACATGAAATTTAATGATGCTACCTCTATTGCTCAAGCAGCGACTGAGTTTGGAGGACATGCAAGCCTAGATGCCAGAGCTATTGGAGAACTTTCAAGGCAATATTATGTTGATGATGGTGGTTCATGCCACTTAGGTTTCAAGGATGAAAGGTTGGAACATGGGCAAGCATTTCCTGGAGATGGTAATGGTAATATTTCTGTTGACAAGCAGAATTGGAACATGAAATTTAAGGATGATACCTCTGCGGCTCAAGCAGCGGCTGAGTTTGCAGAACAAGCAAGCCTAGCTGCCAGAGCTGTTATAGAACTTTCAAGGCAATATTGTGTTGATGATGGTGGTTCATGCCACTTAGGTTTCAAGGATTAAAGATTGGAACATGGGCAATCATTTCCCTGCGATGGTAATGGTAATTGTTCTGCTGGCAGGCAGTATTGGAACATGAGATTTAAGGATGCTACCTCTGCTGCTCAAGCAGCGGCTGAGTTTGGAGAACATGCAAGCCTAGATGCCAGAGCTGTTGTAGAACTTTCAAGGCAATATTGTGTTGATGATGGTGGTTCATGCCACTTAGGTTTCTAGGATGAAAGGTTGGAACATGGGCAATCATTTACTTAAGAAGGTAATGGTAATTGTTCTGTTGGCATGCAGTATTGGAACATAAAATTTAAGGATGCTACCTCTGCTGCTCCAGCAGCGGCTGAGTTTAGAGAACATGCAAGCCTAGCTGCCAGAGCTGTTGGAGAACTTTCAAGGCAATATTGTGTTGATGATGGAGGTTCATGCCACTTAGGTTTCAAGGATGAAAGGTTGGAACATGGGCAATCATTTACTTGAGAAGGTAATGGTAATTGTTCTGTTGGCATGCAGTATTGGAACATGAAATTTAAGGATGCTACCTCTTCTGCTCAAGCAGCGGCTGAGTTTGCAGAACATTTAAGCCTAGCTGCCAGAGATGTTGGAGAACTTTCGAGGCAATATTGTGTTGATGATGGTAGTTCACACCACTTAGGTTTCTTGGATGAAAGATTGGTACATGGGCAATCATTTACTTGAGATGGTAATGGTAATTGTTCTGTTGGCATGCAGTATTGGAACATGAAATTTAAGGACGCTACCTCTGATGCTCAAGCAGCGGCTGAGTTTGGAGAATATGCAAGCCTAGCTGCTAGAGCTGTTGGAGAACTTTCAAGGCAATATTGTGTTGATGATGGTGGTTCATGCCACTTAGGTTTCAAGGATGAAAGGTTGGAACATGGGCAATCATTTACTTGAGATGGTAATGGTAATTGTTCTGTTGGCATGCAGTATTGGAACATGAAATTTAAGGATGCTGCCTCTACTGCTCAAGCAGCGGCTGAGTTTGGAGAACATGCAAGCCTAGCTGCCAGATCTGTTGGAGAACTTTCAAGGCAATATTGTGTTGATGATGGTGGTTCATGCCACTTAGGTTTCAAGGATAAAAGGTTTGAACATGGGCAAGCATTTCCTGGAGATGGTAATGGTAATTTTTCTGTTGACAAGCAGAATTGGAACATGAAATTTAAGGATGCTACCTCTGCGGCTCAAGCAGCGGCTGAGTTTGCAGAACAAGCAAGCCTAGCTGCCAGAGCTGTTGTAGAACTTTCAAGGCAATATTGTGTTGATGATGGTGGTTCATTCCACTTAGGTTTCAAGGATGAAAGATTGGAACATGGGCAATCATTTCCTTGAGATGGTAATGGTAATTGTTTTGTTGGCAGGCAGTATTGGAACATGAAATTTAAGGATGCTACCTCTGCTGCTCAAGCAGCGGCTGAGTTTGGAGAACATGCAAGCCTAGCTACCAGAGCTGTTGTAGAACTTTCAAGTCAATATTGGGTTGATGATGGTAGTTTCATGCCACTTAGGTTTCAAGGATGAAAGGTTGGAATATGGGCAATCATTTCCTTGAGATGGTAATGGTAATTGTTCTGTTGGCATGCAGTATTGGAACATGAAATTTAACGATGCTATCTATGTTGCTCAAGTAGCGGCTGAGTTTGGAGAACATGCAAGCCTAGCCGCCAGAGCTGTTGTAGAACTTTCAAGGCAATATTGTGTTGATGATGGTGGTTCATGCCACTTAGGTTTCAAGGATGAAAGGTTGGAACATGGGCAATCATTTTCTTGAGATGGTAATGGTAATAGTTCTGTTGGCATGCAGTATTGGAACATGAAATTTAAGGATGCTACCTCTGATGCTCAAGCAGCGGCTGAGTTTGGAGAATATGTAAGCCTAGCTGCTAGAGCTGTTGGAGAACTTTCAAGGCAATATTGTGTTGATGATGGTGGTTCATGCCACTTAAGTTTCAAGGATGAAAGGTTGGAACATGGGCAATCATTTACTTGAGATGGTAATGGTAATTGTTCTGTTGGCATGCAGTATTGGAACATGAAATTTAAGGATGCTACCTCTGCTGCTCAAGCAGCGGCTGAGTTTGGAGAACATGCAAGCCTAGCTGCCAGATCTGTTGGAGAACTTTCAAGGCAATATTGTGTTGATGATGGTGGTTCATGCCACTTAGGTTTCAAGGATAAAAGGTTTGAACATGGGCAAGCATTTCCTGGAGATGGTAATGGTAATTTTTCTGTTGACAAGCAGAATTGGAACATGAAATTTAAGGATGCTACCTCTGCGGCTCAAGCAGCGGCTGAAGTTTGCAGAACAAGCAAGCCTAGCTGCCAGAGCTGTTGTAGAACTTTCAAGGCAATATTGTGTTGATGATGGTGGTTCATTCCACTTAGGTTTCAAGGATGAAAGATTGGAACATGGGCAATCATTTCCTTGAGATGGTAATGGTAGTTGTTCTGTTGGCAGGCAGTATTGGAACATGAAATTTAAGGATGCTACCTCTGCTGCTCAAGCAGCGGCTGAGTTTGGAGAACATGCAAGCCTAGCTGCCAGAGCTGTTGTAGAACTTTCAAGTCAATATTGTGTTGATGATGGTAGTTTCATGCCACTTAGGTTTCAAGGATGAAAGGTTGGAACATGGGCAATCATTTCCTTGAGATGGTAATGGTAATTGTTCTGTTGGCATGCAGTATTGGAACATGAAATTTAACGATGCTATCTATGTTGCTCAAGTAGCGGTTGAGTTTGGAGAACATGCAAGCCTAGCCGCCAGAGCTGTTGTAGAACTTTCAAGGCAATATTGTGTTGATGATGGTGGTTCATGCCACTTAGGTTTCAAGGATGAAAGGTTGGAACATGGGCAATCATTTTCTTGAGATGGTAATGGTAATTGTTCTGTTGGCATGCAGTATTGGAACATGAAATTTAAGGATGCTACCTCTGATGCTCAAGCAGCGGCTGAGTTTGGAGAATATGCAAGCCTAGCTGCTAGAGCTGTTGGAGAACTTTCAAGGCAATATTGTGTTGATGATGGTGTTTCATGCCACTTAGGTTTCAAGGATGAAAGGTTGGAACATGGGCAATCATTTACTTGAGATGGTAATGGTTATTGTTCTGTTGGCATGCAGTATTGGAACATGAAATTTAAGGATGCTACCTCTGCTGCTCAAGCAGCGGCTGAGTTTGGAGAACATGCAAGCCTAGCTGCCAAATCTGTTGGAGAACTTTCAAGGCAATATTGTGTTGATGATGGTGGTTCATGCCACATAGGTTTCAAGGATAAAAGGTTTGAACATGGGCAAGCATTTCCTGGAGATGGTAATGGTAATTTTTCTGTTGACAAGCAGAATTGGAACATGAAATTTAAGGATGCAACCTCTGTGGCTCAAGCAGCGGCTGAGTTTGCAGAACAAGCAAGCCTAGCTGCCAGAGCTGTTGTAGAACTTTCAAGGCAATATTGTGTTGATGATGGTGGTTCATTCCACTTAGGTTTCAAGGATGAAAGATTGGAACATGGGCAATCATTTCCTTGAGATGGTAATGGTAATTGTTCTGTTAGCATGCAGTATTGGAACATGAAATTTAACGATGATGCCTCTGTTGCTCAAGCAGAGACTGAGTTTGGAGAACATACAAGCCTAGATGCCAGAGCTATTGGAGAACTTTCAAGGCAATATTATGTTGATGATGGTAGTTCATGCCACTTAGGTTTTAAGGATGAAAGGTTGGAACATGGGAAAGCATTTCATGGAGATGGTAATGGTAATTTTTCTGTTGACAAGCAGAATAGGAACATGAAATTTAAGGATGATACCTCTGCGGCTCAAGCAGCGGCAGAGTTTGCAGAACAAGCAAGCCTAGCTGCCAGAGCTGTTGTAGAACTTTCAAGGCAATATTGTGTTGATGATGGTGGTTCATTCCACTTAGGTTTCAAGGATGAAAGGTTGGAACATGGGCAATCATTTCCTTGAGATGGTAATGGTAATTGTTCTGTTGGCATGCAGTATTGGAACATGAAATTTAAGGATGCTACCTCTGATGCTCAAGCAGCGGCTGAGTTGGTAGAATATGCAAGCCTAGCTGCTAGAGCTGTTGGAGAACTTTCAAGGCAATATTGTATTGATGATGGTGGTTCATGCCACTTAGGTTTCAAGGATGAAAGGTTGGAACATGGGCAGTCATTTGCTTGAGATGGTAATGGTAATTGTTCTGTTGGCATGCAGTATTGCAACATGAAATTTAAGGATGCTACCTCTGCTGCTCAAGCAGCGGCTGATTTTGGAGAACATGCAAGCTTAGCTGCCAGAGCTGTTGTTGAACTTTCAAGGCAATATTGTGTTGATGATGGTGGTTCATTCCACTTAGGTTTCAAGGATGAAAGATTGGAACATGGGCAATCATTTCCTTGAGATGGTAATGGTAGTTGTTCTGTTGGCAGGCAGTATTGGAACATGAAATTTAAGGATGCTACCTCTGCTGCTCAAGCAGCGGCTGAGTTTGGAGAACATGCAAGCTTAGCTGCCAGAGCTGTTGTTGAACTTTTAAGTCAATATTATGTTGATAAAGGTGGTTCATTCCACTTAGGTTTCAAGGATGAAAGATTGGAACATGGGCAATCATTTCCTTGAGATGGTAATGGTAGTTGTTAAGTTGGCAGGCAGTATTGGACCATGAAATTTAAGGATGCTACCTCTGCTGCTCAAGCAGCGGCTGAGTTTGCAGAACATGCAAGCCTAGCTGCCAGAGATGTTGGAGAACTTTCGAGGCAATATTGTGTTGATGATGGTGGTTCACGCCACTTAGGTTTCTTGGATGAAAGATTGGAACATGGGCAATCATTTCCTTGCGATGGTAATGGTAATTGTTCTGTGGTAGGCAGTATTGGAAAATGAAATTTAAGGATGCTACCTCTGCTGCTCAAGCAGCGGCTGAGTTTGGAGAACATTCAAGCCTAGATCCCAGAGCTGTTGTTGAACTTTCAAGGCAATATTGTGTTGATGATAGAGGTTCATGCCACTTAGGTTTCAAGGATGAAAGGTTGGAACATGGGCAAGCATTTCCTGGAGATGGTAATGGTAATTGTTCTGTTGGCATGCAGTATTGGAACATGAAGTTTAAGGATGCTACCTCTGCGGCTCAAGCAGCGGCTGAGTTTGCAGAACAAGCAAGCCTAGCTGCCAGAGCTGTTGTAGAACTTTCAAGGCAATATTGTGTTAATGATGGTGGTTCATGCCACTTAGGTTTCAAGAATGAAAGATTGGAACATAGGCAATCATTTCCTTGCGATGGTAATGGCAATTATTCTTCTGGCAGGCAGTATTGGAACATGAAATTTAAGGATGCTACCTCTGCTACTCAAGCAGCGGCTGAGTTTATAAAACATGCAAGCCAAGATGCCTGAGCTGTTCTAGAATTTTCAAGGCAATATTGTGTTGATGATGGTGGTTCATGCCACTTAGGTTTCATGGATGAAAGGTTGGAACATGGGCAATCATTTACTTGAGATGGTAATGGTAATTATTCTGTTGGCATGCTGTATTGAAACATGAAATTTAACGATGCTACCTCTGCTGCTCAAGCAGCGGCTGAGTTTAGAGAACATGCAAGCCTAGCTGCCAGAGCTGTTGGAGAACTTTCAAGGCAATATTGTGTTGATGATGGTGGTTCATGCCACTTAGGTTTCAAGGATGAAAGGTTTAAATATGGGAAAGCATTTCCTGGAGATGGTAATGGTAATTTTTATGTTGGCAAGCAGAATTGGAACATGAAATTTAAGGATGCTACCTTTGCGGCTCAAGCAGCGGCTGAGTTTGCAGAACATGCTGTTGTAGAACTTTCAAGGCAATATTGTATTGATGATGGTGGTTCATTCCACTTAGGTTTCAAGGATGAAAGATTGGAACATGGGCAATCATTTCCTTGAGATGGTAATGGTAATTGTTCTGTTGGCAGGCAGTATTGGAACATGAAATTTAAGGATGTTACCTCTGCTGCTCAAGCAGTGACTGAGTTTGGAGAAAATGCTAGCCTAGCTGCTAGAGCTGTTGTAGAACTTTCAAGGCAATATTGTGTTGATGATGGTGGTTCATGCCACTTAGGTTTCTAGGACGAAAGGTTGGAACATCGGCAATCATTTCCTTAAGATGGTAATGGTAATTATTCTGTTGGCATGCTGTATTGGAACATGAAATTTAACGATGCTACCTCTGCTGCTCAAGCAGCGGCTGAGTTTAGAGAACATGCAAGCCTAGCTGCCAGAGCTGTTGGAGAACTTTCAAGGCAATATTATGTTGATGATGGTGGTTCATGCCACTTAGGTTTCAAGGATGGAAGGTTGGAACATGGGCAAGCATTTCCTTGAGATGGTAATGGTAATTTTTCATTTGGCAAGTAGAATTGGAACATGAAATTTAAGGATGCTACCTCTGCTGCTCAAGCAGCGGCTGAGTTTGCAGAACATGCAAGCCTAGCTGCCAGATATGTTGGAGAACTTTCAAGGCAATATTGTGTTAATGATGGTGGTTCATGCCAATTAGGTTTCAAGGATGAAAGATTGGAACATGGGCAATCATTTCCTTGCGATGGTAATGGTAATTATTCTTCTGACAGGCAGTATTAGAACATGAAATTTAAGGATGCTACCTCTGCTGCTCAAGCAGCGGCTGAGTTTGTAGAACATGCAAGCCAAGATGCCAGAGCTGTTGTAGAATTTTCAAGGCAATATTGTGTTGATGATGGTGATTCATGCCACTTAGGTTTCAAGGATGAAAGGTTGGAACATGGGCAATCATTTACATGAGATGGTAATGGTAATTATTTTGTTGGCATGCTGTATTGAAACATGAAATTTAAGGATGCTACCTCTGCTGCCTAAGCAGCAGCTGAGTTTAGAGAACATGCAAGCCTAGATGCCAGAGCTGTTGGTGAACTTTTAAGGCAATATTGTGTTGATGACGGTGGTTCATGCCACTTAGGTTTCAAGGATGAAAGGTTTAAACATGGGAAAGCATTTCCTGGAGATGGTAATGGTAATTTTTATGTTGGCAAGCAGAATTGGAACATGAAATTTAAGGATGCTACCTCTGCGGCTCAAGCAGCGGCTGAGTTTGCAGAACATGCAAGCCTAGCTGCCAGAGATGTTGGAGAACTTTCAAGGCAATATTGTGTTGATGATGGTGGTTCATGCCACTTAGGTTTCTTGGATGAAAGATTGGAACATGGGAAATCATTTCCTTGCGATGGTAATGGTAATTGTTCTGTGGTAGGCAGTATTGGAACATGAAATTTAAGGATGCTACCTCTGCTGCTCAAGTAGCGACTGAGTTTGGAGATTATGCAAGCCTAGATCCCAGAGCTATTGTAGAACTATCAAGGCAATATTGTGTTGATGATAGTGGTTCATGCCACATAGGTTTCGAGGATGAAAGGTTGGAACATGGGCAATCATTTACTTGAGATGGTAATGGTAATTGTTCTGTTGGCATGCAGTATTGGAACATGAAATTTAAGGATTTTACCTCTGCTGCTCAAGCAGCGGCTGAGTTTGGAGAACATGCAAGCCTAGCTGCCAGATCTGTCGGAGAACTTTCAAGGCAATATTGTGTTGATGATGGTGGTTCATGCCACTTAGGTTTCAAGGAAGAAAGGTTGGAACATGGGCAAGCATTTCCTGGAGATGGTAATGGTAATTTTTCTGTTGACAAGCAGAATTGGAACATGAAATTTATGGATGCTACCTCTGCGGCTCAAGCAGCGGCTGAGTTTGCAGAACATGCAAGCCTAGCTGCCAGAGCTGTTGTAGAACTTTCAAGGCAATATTGTGTTGATGATGGTGGTTCATTCCACTTAGGTTTCAAGGATGAAAGATTGGAACATGGGCAATCATTTCCTTGAGATGGTAATGGTAATTGTTCTGTTGGCAGGCAGTATTGGAACATGAAATTTAAGGATGCTACCTTTGCTGCTCAAGCAGCGGCTGAGTTTGGAGAACATGCAAGCCTAGCTTCCAGAGCTGTTGTAGAACCTTCAATGCAATATTATGTTGATGATGGTGGTTCATGCCACTTAGGTTTCTAGGATGAAAGGTTGGAACATCGGCAATCATTTCCTTGAGATGGTAATGGTAATAGTTCATTTGGCAGGCAGTATTGGAACATGAAATTTAACGATGCTACCTTTGCTGCTCAAGCAAAGGCTGAGTTTTGAGAACATTCAAGCCTAGCTTCCAGAGCTGTTGGAGAACTTTCAAGGCAATATTATGTTGATGATAGTGGTTCATGCCACTTAGGTTTCAAGGATGAAAGGTTGGAACATGGGCAAGCATTTCCTGGAGATGGTAATGGTAATTTTTCTGTTGACAAGCAGAATTGGAACATGAAATTTAAGTATGCTACCTCTGCGGCTCAAGCAACGGCTGAGTTTGCAGAACAAGCAAGCCTAGCTGACAGAGCTGTTGTAGAACTTTCAAGGCAATATTGTGTTGATGATGGTGGTTCATTCCACTTAAGTTTCAAGGATGAAAGAATGGAACTTGGGCAATCATTTCCTTGAGATGGTAGTGGTAATTGTTCTGTTGGCAGGCAGTATTGGTACATGAAATTTAAGGATGCTACCTCTGCTACTCAAGCAGCAGCTGAGTTTGGAGAACATGCAAGCCTAGCTGCCAGAGCTGTTGTAGAACTTTCAAGGCAATATTGTGTTGATGATGGTGGTTCATGCCACTTAGGTTTCTAGGATGAAAGGTTGGAACATCGGCAATCATTTCCTTGAGATGGTAATGGTAATTGTTCTGTTGACATGCAGTATTGGAACATGAAATTTAACGATGCTACCTCTGTTGCTCAAGCAGCGACTGAGTTTGGAGAACATGCAAGCCTAGCTGCCAGAGCTGTTGGAGAACTTTCAAGGCAATATTATGTTGATGATGGTGGTTCATGCCACTTAGGTTTCAAGAATGAAAGGTTTGAACATGGGCAAGCATTTCCTGGAGATGGTAATGGTAATTTTTCTGTTGAAAAGCAGAATTGGAACATGAAATTTAAGGATGATACCTCTGCGGCTCAAGCAGCGGCTGAGTTTGCAGAACAAGCAAGCCTAGCTACCAGAGCTGTTGTAGAACATTCAAGGCAATATTGTGTTGATTATGGTGGTTCATTCCACTTAGGTTTCAAGGATGAAAGGTTGGAACATGGGCAATCATTTCCTTGAGAAGGTAATGGTAATTGTTCTATTGGCATGCAGTAAGGAAAATGAAATTTAAGGATGCTACCTCTGATGCTCAAGCAGCGGCTTAGTTGGTAGAATATGCAAGCCTAGCTGCTAGAGCTGTTGGAGAACTTTCAAGGCAATATTGTGTTGATGATGGTGGTTCATGCCACTTAGGTTTCAAGGATGAAAGGTTGGAACATGCGCAATCATTTACTTGAGATGGTAATGGTAGTTGTTCTGTTGGCATGCATTATTGGAACATGAAATTTAAGGATGCTACCTATGCTGCTCAAGCAGCGGCTGATTTTGGAGAACATGCAAGCTTAGCTGCCAGAGCTGTTGTTGAACTTTCAAGTCAATATTGTGTTGATAAAGGTGGTTTCATGCCACTTAGGTTTCAAGGATAAAAGATTGGAACATGGGCAATCATTTCCTTGAGATGGTAATGGTAATTGTTCAGTTGGCAGGCAGTATTGGAACATGAAATTTAAGGATGCTACCTCTGCTGCTCAAGCAGCGGCTGAGTTTGCAGAACATGCAAGCCTAGCTGCCAGAGATGTTGGAGAACTTTCGAGGCAATATTGTGTTGATGATGGTGGTTCACGCCACTTAGGTTTCTTGGATGAAAGATTGGAACATGGGCAATCATTTCCTTGCGATGGTAATGGTAATTGTTCTGTGGTAGGCAGTATTGGAAAATGAAATTTAAGGATGCTACCTCTGCTGCTCAAGCAGCGGCTGAGTTTGGAGAACATTCAAGCCTAGATCCCAGAGCTGTTGTTGAACTTTCAAGGCAATATTGTGTTGATGATAGTGGTTCATGCCACTTAGGTTTCAAGGATGAAAGGTTGGAACATGGGCATTCATTTACTTGAGATGGCAATGGTAATTGTTGTGTTGGCATGCAGTATTGGAACATGAAATTTAAGGATGCTACCTCTGCTGCTCAAGCAGCGGCTGAGTTCGGAGAACATGCAAGCCTAGCTGCCAGATCTGTTGGAGAACTTTCAAGGCAATATTGTGTTGATGATGGTGGTTCATGCCACTTAGGTTTCAATGATGAAAGGTTGGAACATGGGCAAGCATTTCCTGGAGATGGTAATGGTAATTTTTCTGTTGACAAGCAGAATTGGAACATGTAGTTTAAGGATGCTACCTCTGTGGCTCAAGCAGCGGCTGAGTTTGCAGAACAACCAAGCCTAGCTGCCAGAGCTGTTGTAGAACTTTCAAGGCAATATTGTGTTAATGATGGTGGTTCATGCCACTTAGGTTTCAAGGATGAAAGATTGGAACATGGGCAATCATTTCCTTGCGATGGTAATGGCAATTATTCTTCTGGCAGGCAGTATTGGAACATGAAATTTAAGGATGCTACCTCTGCTACTCAAGCAGTGGCTGAGTTTGTAGAACATGCAAGCCAAGATGCCAGAGCTGTTGTAGAATTTTCAAGGCAATATTGTGTTGATGATGGTGGTTCATGCCACTTAGGTTTCAAGGATGAAAGGTGTAAACATGGGAAAGCATTTCCTGGAGATGGTAATGTTAATTTTTATGTTGGCAAGCAGAATTGGAACGTGAAATTTAAGGATGCTACCTTTGCGGCTCAAGCAGCGGCTGAGTTTGCAGAACATGCTGTTGTAGAACTTTCAAGGCAATATTGTATTGATGATGGTTGTTCATTCCACTTAGGTTTCAAGGATGAAAGATTGGAACATGGGCAATCATTTCCTTGAGATGGTAATGGTAATTGTTCTGTTGGCAGGCAGTATTGGAACATGAAATTTAAGGATGCTACCTCTGCTGCTCAAGCAGCGACTGAGTTTGGAGAACATGCAAGCCTAGCTGCTAGAGCTGTTATAGAACTTTCAAGGCAATATTGTGTTGATGATGGTGGTTCATGCCACTTAGGTTTCTAGGATGAAAGGTTGGAACATCGGCAATCATTTCCTTGAGATGGTAATGGTAATTGTTCTGTTGGCATGCACTATTGTAACATGAAATTTAACGATGCTACCTCGCTCAAGTAGCGACTGAGTTTGCAGAACATGCAAGCCTAGCTGCCAGAGCTGTTGGAGAACTTTCAAGGCAATATTATGTTGATGATGGTGGTTCACGCCACTTAGGTTTCAAGAATGAAAAGTTTGAACATGGGCAATCATTTCCTAGAGATGGTAATGGTAATTTTTCTCTTGGCAGGTAGAATTGGAACATGAAAGTTAAGGGTGCTACCTCTGTTGCTCAAGCAGCGGCTGAGTTTGTAGAACATGCAAGCCAAGATGCCAGAGCTGTTCTAGAATTTTCAAGGCAATATTGTGTTGATGATGGTGGTTAATGCCACTTAGGTTTCAAGGATGAAAGGTTGGAACATGGGCAATCATTTACTTGAGATGGTAATGGTAATTGTTCTGTTGGCATGCTGTATTGAAACATGAAATTTAAGGATGCTACCTTTGCTGCTCAAGCAGCGGCTAAGTTTAGAGAACATGTAAGCCTAGCTGCCAGAGCTGTTGGAGAACTTTCAAGGTAATATTGTGTTGATGATGGTGGTTCATGCCACTTAGGTTTCAAGGATGAAAGGTTGGAACATGGGCAATCATTTACTTGAGATGGTAATGGTAATTATTCTATTGGCATGCTGTATTGAAACATGAAATTTAAGGATGCTACCTCTGCTGCCTAAGCAGCGGCTAAGTTTAGAGAACATGCAAGCCTAGCTGCCAGAGCTGTTGGTGAACTTTCAAGGCAATATTGTGTTGATGATGGTGGTTCATGCCACTTAGGTTTCAAGGATGAAACGTTTAAACATGGGAAAGCATTTCCTGGAGATGATAATGGTAATTTTTATGTTGGCAAGCAGAATTGGAACATGAAATTTAAGGATGCTACCTCTGCAGCTCAAGCAGCGGCTGAGTTTGCAGAACATGCAAGCCTAGCTGCCAGAGATGTTGGAGAACTTTCAAGGCAATATTGTGTTGATGATGGTGGTTCATGCCACTTAGGTTTCAAGGATGAAAGGTTGGAACATGGGCAATCATTTCCTTGCGATGGTAATGGTAATTGTTCTGTGGCAGGCAGTATTGGAACATGAAATTTAAGGATGCTACCTCTGCTGCTCAAGCAGCGACTGAGTTTGGAGATTATGCAAGCCTAGATCACAGAGCTGTTGTAGAACTATCAAGGCAATATTATGTTGATGATAGTGGTTCATGCCACTTAGGTTTCGAGGGTGAAAGGTTGGAACATGGGCAATAATTTACTTGAGATGGTAATGGTAATTGTTCTGTTGGCATGCAGTATTGGAACATTAAATTTAAGGATGCTACCTCTGCTGCTCAAGCAGCGGCTGAGTTTGGAGAACATGCAAGCCTAGCTGCCAGATCTGTTGGAGAACTTTCAAGGCAATATTGTGTTGATGATGGTGGTTCATGCCACTTAGGTTTCAAGGATGAAAGGTTGGAACATGGGCAATCATTTACTTGAGATGGTAATGGTAATTATTCTGTTGGCATGCTGTATTGAAACATGAAATTTAACGATGCTACATCTGCTGCTCAAGCAGCGGCTGAGTTTAGAGAACATGCAAGCCTAGCTGCCAGAGCTGTTGGAGAACTTTCAAGGCAATATTGTGTTGATGATGGTGGTTCATGCCACTTAGGTTTCAAGGATGAAAGGTTTAAACATGGGAAAGCATTTCCTGGAGATGGTAATGGTAATTTTTATGTTGGCAAGCAGAATTGGAACATGAAATTTAAGGATGCTACCTTTGCGGCTCAAGCAGCGGCTGAGTTTGCAGAACATGCTGTTGTAGAACTTTCAAGGCAATATTGTATTGATGATGGTGGTTCATTCCACTTAGGTTTCAAGGATGAAAGATTGGAACATGGGCAATCATTTCCTTGCGATGGTAATGGTAATTGTTCTGTTGGCAGGCAGTATTGGAACATGAAATTTAAGGATGCTACCTCTGCTGCTCAAGCAGCGGCTGAGTTTGGAGAACATGCAAGCCTAGCTGCTAGAGCTGTTGTAGAACATTCAAGGCAATATTGTGTTGATGATGGTGGTTCATGCCACTTAGGTTTCTAGGATGAAAGGTTGGAACATCGGCAATCATTTCCTTGAGATGGTAATGGTAATTGTTCTGTTGGCATGCACTATTGGAACATGAAATTTAACGATGCTACCTCGCTCAAGTAGCGACTGAGTTTGCAGAACATGCAAGCCTAGCTGCCAGAGCTGTTGGAGAACTTTCAAGGCAATATTATGTTGATGATGGTGGTTCATGCCACTTAGGTTTCAAGAATGAAAAGTTGGAACATGGGCAATCATTTCCTAGAGATGGTAATGGTAATTTTTCTCTTGGCAGGTAGAATTGGAACATGAAAGTTAAGGGTGCTACCTCTGCTGCTCAAGCAGCGGCTGAGTTTGTAGAACATGCAAGCCAAGATGCCAGAGCTGTTCTAGAATTTTCAAGGCAATATTGTGTTGATGATGGTGGTTAATGCCACTTAGGTTTCAAGGATGAAAGGTTGGAACATGGGCAATCATTTACTTGAGATGGTAATGGTAATTGTTCTGTTGGCATGCTGTATTGAAACATGAAATTTAAGGATGCTACCTCTGCTGCTCAAGCAGCGGCTAAGTTTAGAGAACATGTAAGCCTAGCTGCCAGAGCTGTTGGAGAACTTTCAAGGCAATATTGTGTTGATGATGGTGGTTCATGCCACTTAGGTTTCAAGGATGAAAGGTTGGAACATGGGCAATCATTTACTTGAGATGGTAATGGTAATTATTCTGTTGGCATGCTGTATTGAAACATGAAATTTAAGGATGCTACCTCTGCTGCCTAAGCAGCGGCTGAGTTTAGAGAACATGCAAGCCTAGCTGCCAGAGCTGTTGGTGAACTTTCAAGGCAATATTGTGTTGATGATGGTGGTTCATGCCACTTAGGTTTCAAGGATGAAAGGTTTAAACATGGGAAAGCATTTCCTGGAGATGGTAATGGTAATTTTTATGTTGGCAAGCAGAATTGGAACATGAAATTTAAGGATGCTACCTCTGCAGCTCAAGCAGCGGCTGAGTTTGCAGAACATGCAAGCCTAGCTGCCAGAGATGTTGGAGAACTTTCAAGGCAATATTGTGTTGATGATGGTGGTTCATGCCACTTAGGTTTCTTGGATGAAAGATTGGAACATGGGCAATCATTTCGTTGCGATGGTAATGGTAATTGTTCTGTGGCAGGCAGTATTGGAACATGAAATTTAAGGATGCTACCTCTGCTGCTCAAGCAGCGACTGAGTTTGGAGATTATGCAAGCCTAGATCCCAGAGCTGTTGTAGAACTATCAAGGCAATATTGTGTTGATGATAGTGGTTCATGCCACTTAGGTTTCGAGGGTGAAAGGTTGGAACATGGGCAATCATTTACTTGAGATGGTAATGGTAATTGTTCTGTTTGCATGCAGTATTGGAACATGAAATTTAAGGATGCTACCTCTGCTGCTCAAGCAGCGGCTGAGTTTGTAGAACATGCAAGCCAAGATGCCAGAGCTGTTCTAGAATTTTCAAGGCAATATTGTGTTGATGATGGTGGTTAATGCCACTTAGGTTTCAAGGATGAAAGGTTGGAAGATGGGCAATCATTTACTTGAGATGGTAATGGTAATTGTTCTATTGGCATGCTGTATTGAAACATGAAATTTAAGGATGCTACCTCTGCTGCTCAAGCAGCGGCTAAGTTTAGAGAACATGTAAGCCTAGCTGCCAGAGCTGTTGGAGAACTTTCAAGGCAATATTGTGTTGATGATGGTGGTTCATGCCACTTAGGTTTCAAGGATGAAAGGTTTAAACATGGGAAAGCATTTCTTGGAGATGGTAATGGTAATTTTTATGTTGGCAAGCAGAATTGGAACATGAAATTTAAGGATGCTACCTCTGCGGCTCAAGCAGCGGCTGAGTTTGCAGAACATACTGATGTAGAACTTTCAAGGCAATATTGTGTTGATGATGGGGGTTCAATCCACTTAGGTTTCAAGGATGAAAGATTGGAACATGGTCAATCATTTCCTTGAGATGGTAATGGTAATTGTTCTGTTGGCAGGCAGAATTGGAACATGAAATTTAAGGATGCTACCTCTGCTGCTCAAGCAACGGCTGAGGTTGGAGAACATGCAAGCCTAGCTACTAGAGCTGTTGTAGAACTTTCAAGGCAATATTGTGGTGCCATTAGGTTTCAAGGATGAAAGGTTGGAACATGGGCAATCATTTCCTAGAGATGGTAATGCTAATTTTTCTGTTGGCAAGCAGAATTGGAACATGAAATTTAAGATGCTACCTCTGCTGCTCAAACAGCGGCTGAGTTTGCAGAACATTCAAGCCTAGCTGCCAGAGCTGTTGTAGAACTTTCAATGCAATATTGTGTTGATGATGGAGTTCATGCCACTTAGTTTTCAAGGATGAAAGGTTGGAACATGGGCAATCATTTACTGGAGATGGTAATGTTAATTTTTCTGTTGGCAAGCAGAATTGGAACATGAAATTTAAAGATGCTACCTCTACTGCTAAAGCAGCGGCTGAGTTTGCAGAACATATAAGCCTAGCTGCCAGAGCTGTTGTAGAACTTTCAAGGCAATATTGTGTTGATGATGGTGGTTCATGCCACTTAGGTTTCAAGGATGAAAGGTTGGAACATGGCCAATCATTTCTTGGAGATGGTAATGGTATTTTTTCTGTTGGCAAGAAGAATTGGAACATGAAATTTAAGATGCTACCTCTGCTGCTCAAGCAGCGGCTGAGTTTGCAGAACATTCAAGCCTGGCTGCATGAGCTGTTGTAGAACTTTCAATGCAATATTGTGTTGATGATGGTGGTTCATGCCACTTAGTTTTCAGGGATGAAAGGTTGGAACATGGGCAATCATTTCCTGGAGATGTTAATTGTAATTTTCCTTTTGGCAGGCAGAATTGGAACATAAAATTTAAGGATGCTACCTCTGCTGCTCAAGTAGCGACTGAGTTTGCAGAACATGCAAGCCTAGCTGCCAGAGCTGTTGGAGAACTTTCGAGGCAATATTGTGTTGATGATGGTGGTTCATTCCACTTAGGTTTAAAGGATGAAAGATTGGAACATGGGCAATCATTTCCTAGAGATGGTAATGGTAATTTTTCTCTTGGCAGGCAGAATTGGAACATAAAAGTTAAGGATGCTACCTCTGCTGCTCAAGCAGCGGCTAAGTTTGCAGAACATGCAAGCCTAGCTGCTAGAGCTGTTTTAGAACTTTCAAGGCAATATTATGGTGCCACTTAGGTTTCAAGGAAGAAAGGTTGGAACATGGGCAATCATTTCCTGGAGATGGTAATGGTAATTTTTATGTTGGTAAGCAGAATTGGAACATGAAACTTAAGATGCTACCTCTGCTGCTCAAGCAGCGGCTGAGTTTGCAGAACATTCAAGCCTAGCTGCCAGAGCTGTTGTAGAACTTTCAATGCAATATTGTGTTGATGATGGTGGTTCATGCCACTTAGTTTTCAAGGATGAAAGGTTGGAACATGGGCAAGCATTTACTGGAGATGGTAATGTTAATTTTTCTGTTGGCAAGCAGAATTGGAACATGAAATTTAAGGATTCTACCTTTGCTGCTTAAGCAGCGGCTGAGTTTGCAGAACATATAAACCTAGCTGCCAGAGCTGTTGTAGAACTTTCAAGGTATTATTGTGTTGATGATGGTGGTTCATGCCACTTAGGTTTCAAGGATGAAAGGTTGGAACATGGGCAATCATTTCCTTGAGATGGTAATGGTAATTGTTCTTTTGGCATGCGGTATTGAAAAATGAAATTTAAGGATGCTACCTCTGCTGCTCAAGCATCGGCTGAGTTTAGAGAACATGCAAGCCTAGCTGCCAGAGCTGTTGGAGAACTTTCAAGGCAATATTGTGTTGATGATGGTGGTTCATGCCACTTAGGTTTCAAGGATGAAAGGTTGGAACATGGGAAAGCATTTCCTGGAGATGGTAATGGTAATTTTTATGTTGGCAAGCAGAATTGCAACATGAAATTTAAGGATGCTACCTCTGCGGCTCAAGCAGCGGCTGAGTTTGCAGAACATGCAAGGCTAGCTGCCAAAGCTGTTGTAGAACTTTCAAGGCAATATTGTGTTGATGATGGTGGTTCATTCCACTTAGGTTTCAAGGATGAAAGATTGGAACATGGGCAATCATTTCCTGGAGATGGTAATGGTAATTGTTCTATTGGCAAGCAGTATTGGAACATGAAATTTAAGATGCTACCTCTGCTGCTCAAGCAGCAGCTGAGTTTGCAGAACATTCAAGCCTAGCTGCCAGAGCTGTTGTAGAACTTTCAATGAAATATTGTGTTGATGATGGTGGTTCATGCCACTTAGGTTTCAAGGATGAAAGGTTGGAACATGGGCAATCATTTCCTTGAGATGGTAATGGTAATTGTTCTTTTGGCATGCAGTATTGAAACATGAAATTTAAGGATGCTACCTCTGCTGCTCAAGCATAGGCTGAGTTTAGAGAACATGCAAGCCTAGCTGCCAGAGCTGTTGTAGAACTTTCAAGGCAATATTGTGTTGATGATGGTGGTTCATGCCACTTAGGTTTCAAGGATGAAAGGTTGGAACATGGGCAATCATTTACTGGAGATGGTAATGGTAATTGTTCTGTTGGCAAGCAGTATTGGAACATGAAATTTAAGGATGCTACCTCTGCTGCTCAAGCAGCGGCTGAGTTTGCAGAACATATAAGCCTAGCTGCCAGAGCTGTTGTAGAACTGTCAAGGCAAAATTGTGTTGATGATGGTGGTTCATGCCACCTAGGTTTCAAGGATGAAAGGTTGGAACATGGGTAATCATTTCCTGGAGATGATAATGGTAATTGTTTTATTGGGAGGCAGAATTGGAACATGAAATTTAAGGATGCTACCTCTGCTGCTCAAGTAGTGACTGAGTTTGCAGAACATGCAAGCCTAGTTACCAGAGCTGTTGGAGAACTTTCAAGGCAATATTGTGTTGATGATGGTGGTTCATTCCACTTAGGTTTCAAGGATGAAAGATTGGAACATGGGCAATCATTTCCTTGAGATGGTAATGGTAATTGTTCTGTTGGCAGGCAGTATTGGAACATGAAATTTAAGGATGCTACCTTTGCTGCTCAAGCAGCGGCTGAGTTTGGAGAACATGCAAGCCTAGCTTCCAGAGATGTTGGAGAACTTTCAAGGCAATATTGTGTTGATGATGGTGGTTCATGCCACTTAGGTTTCAAGAATGAAAGGTTGGAACATGGACAATCATTTCCTGGAGACGGTAATGGTAATTTTTCTGTTGGCAGGCAGAATTGGAACATGAAATTTAAGGATGCTACCTCTGCTGCTCAAGCAACGGGTGAGTTTGCAGAACATGCAAGCCTAGATACTAGAGCTGTTGTAGAACTTTCAAGGCAATATTGTGGTGCCACTTAGGTTTCAAGGATGAAAGGTTGGAACATGGGCAAACATTTTCTGGAGATGGTAATAGTAATTTTCCTGTTGGCAAGCAGAATTGGAACATGAAATTTAAGATGCTACCTCTGCTGCTCAAGCAGCGGCTGAGTTTGCAGAACATTCAAGCCTAGCTGCCAGAGCTATTGTAGAAATTTCAATGCAATATTGTGTTGATGATGGTGGTTCATGCCACTTAGTTTTCAAGGATGAAAGGTTGGAACATGGGCAATCATTTCCTAGAGATGGTAATGGTAATTGTTCTGTTGGCAAGCAGTATTGGAACATGAACTTTAAGGATGCTACCTCTGCTGCTCAAGCAGCGGCTGAGTTTGCAGAACATATAAGCCTAGCTGCCAGAGCTGTTGTAGAACTTTCAAGGCAAAATTGTGTTGATGATGGTGGTTCATGCCACCTAGGTTTCAAGGATGAAAGGTTGGAACATGGGTAATCATTTCCTGGAGATGATAATGGTAATTGTTTTATAGGGAGGCAGAATTGGAACATGAAATTTAAGGATGCTACCTCTGCTGCTCAAGTAGCGACTGAGTTTGCAGAACATGCTAGCCTAGCTGCCAGAGCTATTGTAGAACTTTCAAGGCAATATTGTATTGATGATGGTGGTTCATGCCACTTAGTATTCAAGGATGAAAGGTTGGAACATGGGCAATCATTTCCTTGAGATGGTAATGGTAATTTTTCTATTGGCAGGCAGAATTGGAACATGAAATTTAAGGATGCTACCTCTGCTGCTCAAGTAGCGACTGAGTTTGCAGAACATACTAGCCTAGCTGCCAGAGCTGTTGTAGAACTTTCAAGGCAATATTATGTTGATGATGGTGGTTCATGCCACTTAGTATTTAAGGATGAAAGGTTGGAACATGGGCAATCATTTCCTTGAGATGGTAATGGTAATTTTTCTATTGGCAGGCAGAATTGGAACATGAAATTTAAGGATGCTGCCTCTGCTACTCAAGTAGTGACTGACTTTGCAGAACATGCAAGCCTAGTTGCCAGAGCTGTTGGAGAACTTTCAAGGCAATATTGTGTTGATGATGGTGGTTCATGCCACTTAGGTTTCAAGAATGAAAGGTTGCAACATGGGCAATCATTTCCTAGAGATGGAAATGGTAATTTTTCTGTTGGCAGGCAGAATTGGAACATGAAAGTTAAGGATGCTACCTCTGCTGCTTAAGCAGCGGCTGAGTTTGTAGAACATGCAAGCCTAGCTGCTAGAGCTGTTGTAGAACTTTCAAGGCAATATTGTGGTGCCACTTAGGTTTCAAGGATGAAAGGTTGGAACATGGGCAATCATTTCCTGGAGATGCTAATGGTAATTTTTCTATTGGCAAGCAGAATGGGAACAAGAAATTTAAGATGCTACCTCTGCTGCTCAAGCATCGGTTGAGTTTGCAGAACATTCAAGCCTAGCTGCCAGAGCTGTTGTAGAACTTTTAATGCAATATTGTGTTGATGATGGTGGTTCATGCCACTTAGTTTTCAAGGATGAAAGGTTGGAACATGGGCAAGCATTTACTTAAGATGGTAATGTTAATTTTTCTGTTGGCAAGCAGAATTGGAAAATGAAATTTAAGGATGCTACCTCTGCTGCTAAAGCAGCGGCTGAGTTTCCAGAACATATAAGCCTAGTTGCCAAAGCTGTTGTAGAACTTTCAAGGCAATATTGTGTTGATGATGGTGGTTCATGACACTTAGGTTTTAAGGATGAAAGGTTGGAACATGGGCAATCACTTCCTTGAGATGGTAATGGTAATTTTTCTGTTGGCAGGCAGTATTGGAACATGAAATTTAAGGATGCTACCTCTGCTGCTCAAGCAGCGGCTGAGTTTGGAGAACATGCAATCCTAGCTGCCAGAGCTGTTGGAGAACTTTCAAGGCAATTTTGTGTTGATGATGGTGGTTCATGCCACTTAGGTTTCAAGGATGATAGGTTAGAACATGGGCAATCATTTCCTTGAGAAGGTAATGGTAATTTTTCTGTTGGCAGGCAATATTGGAACATGAAATTTAAGGATGCTACCTCCGCTGCTCAAGCAGCGGCTGAGTTTAGAGAACATGCAAGCCTACCTTCCAGAGCTGTTGTAGAACTTTCAAGGCAATATTGTGTTGATGATGGTTGGTCATGCCAATTAGGTTTCAAGGATGAAAGGTTGGAACATGGCCAATCATTTCCTGGAGATGGTAATGGTAATTTTTCTGTTGGCAAGTAGAATTGGAACATGAAATTTAAGATGCTATCTCTGCTGATCAAGCAGTGGCTGAGTTTGTAGAACATTCAAGCCTAGATGCCAGAGCTGTTATAGAACTTTCAATGCAATATTGTGTTGATGATGGTGGTTCATGCCACTTAGTTTTCAAGGATGAAAGGATGGAACATAGGCAATCATTTTTGGAGATGTTAATGGTAATTTTCCTTTTGGCAGGCAGAATTGGGACATGAATTTTAAGGATGCTACCTCTGCTGCTCAAGCAGAGGCTGAGTTTGCAGAACATATAAGCCTAGCTGCCATAGCTGTTGTAGAACTTTCAAGGCAATATTGTGTTGATGATGGTGGTTCATGGCACTTAGGTTTTAAGTATGAAAGGTTGGAACATGGGCAATTATTTCCTTGAGATGGTAATGGTAATTTTTCTGTTGGCAGGCAGTATTGGAACATGAAATTTAAGGATGCTACCTCTGCTGCTCAAGCAGCGGCTGAGTTTGGAGAACATGCAATCCTAGCTGCCAGAGCTGTTGGAGAACTTTAAAGGCAATTTTGTGTTGATGATGGTGCTTCATGCCACTTAGGTTTCAAGGATGATAGGTTAGAACATGGGCAATCATTTCCTTGAGAAGGTAATGGTAATTTTTCTGTTGGCAGGCAATATTGGAACATGAAATTTAAGGATGCTACCTCCGCTACTCAAGCAGCGGCTGAGTTTAGAGAACATGCAAGCCTACCTTCCAGAGCTGTTGTAGAACTTTCAATGCAATATTGTGTTGATGATGGTGGTTCATGCCACTTAGTTTTCAAGGATGAAAGGATGGAACATGGGCAATCATTTCCTGGAGATGTTAATGGTAATTTTCCTTTTGGCAGGCAGAATTGGAACATGAATTTTAAGGATGCTACCTCTGCTGCTCAAGTAGCGACAGAGTTTACAGAACATGCAAGTCTAACTGCCAGAGCTGTTGTAGAACTTTCAAGGCAATATTGTGTTGATGATGGTGGTTCATGCCACTTAGGTTTCAAGGATTAAAGGTTGGAACATGGGCAATCATTTCCTTGAGATGGTAATGTTAATTTTTCTGTTGGCAAGCAGAATTGGAACATGAAATTTAAGGATGCTACCTCTGCTGCTCAAGCAGGGACTGAGTTTGCAGAACATATAAGCCTAGCTGCCAAAGCTGTTGTAGAACTTTCAATACAATATTGTGTTGATGATGGTGGTTCGTGCCACTTAGGATTCAAGGATGAAAGGTTGGAACATGGGCAATCATTTCCTTGAGATGGTAATGGTAATTTTTCTATTGACAGGCAGTATTGGAAAATGAAATTTAAGGATGCTACCTCTGCTGCTCAAGTAGCGGCTGAGTTTAGAGAACATGCAAGCCTAGCTGCCAGAGCTGTTGGAGAACTTTCAAGGCAATATTGTGTTGATGATGGTGGTTCATGCCACTTAGGTTTCAGGGATGAAAGGTTGGAACATGGGCAATCATTTCCTGGAGATGGTAATGGTAATTGTTTTATTGGGAGGCAGAATTGGAACATGAAATTTAAGGATGCTACCTCTGCTGCTTAAGTAGCGATTGAGTTTGCAGAACATGCACGCCTAGCTGCCAGAGCTGTTGTAGAACTTTCAAGGCAATATTGTGTTGATGATGGTGGTTCATGCCACTTAGTATTCAAGGATGAAATGTTGGAACATGGGCAATCATTTCCTTGAGATGGTAATGGTAATTTTTCTGTTGGCAAGTAGAATTGGAACATGAAGTTTAAGTTGCTATCTCTGCTGCTCAAGCAGCGGCTGAGTTTGCAGAACATTCAAGCCTAGCTGCCAGAACTGTTGTAGAACTTTCAATGCAATATTGTGTTGATGATGGTGATTCATGCCACTTAGTTTTCAAGGATTAAAGGTTGGAACATGGGCAAGCATTTACTGGAGATGGTAATGTTAATTTTTCTTTTGGCAAGCAGAATTAGAACATGAAATTTAAGGATGCTACCTCTGCTGCTCAAGCAGCGACTGAGTTTGCAGAACATATAAGCCTAGCTGCCAGAGCTGTTGTAGAACTTTCAATGCAATATTGTGTTGATGATGGTGGTTCATGCCACTTAGGATTCAAGGATGAAAGGTTGGAACATGGGCAATCATTTCCTTGAGATGGTAACGGTAATTTTTCTGTTGACAGGCAGTATTGGAAAATGAAATTTAAGGATGCTACCTCTGCTGCTCAAGTAGCGGCTGAGTTTAGAGAACATGCACGCCTAGCTGCCAGAGCTGTTGGAGAACTTTCAAGGCAATATTGTGTTGATGATGGTGGTTCATGCCACTTAGGTTTCAGGGATGAAAGGTTGGAACATGGGCAATCATTTCCTGGAGATGGTAATGGTAATTGTTTTATTGGGAGGTAGAATTAGAACATGAAATTTAAGGATGCTACCTCTGCTGCTTAAGTAGCGATTTAGTTTGCCGAAAATGCAAGCCTAACTGCCAGAGCTGTTGTAGAACTTTCAAGGCAATATTGTGTTGATGAAGGTGGTTCATGCCACTTAGTATTCAAGGATGAAATGTTGGAATATGGGCAATCATTTCCTTGAGATGGTAATGGTAATTTTTCTGTTGGCAAGTAGAATTGGAACATGAAATTTAAGATGCTACCTCTGATGCTCAAGCAGCGGCTGAGTTTGCAGAACATTCAAGCCTAGCTGCCAGAACTGTTGTAGAACTTTCAATGCAATATTGTGTTGATGATGGTGATTCATGCCACTTAGTTTTCAAGGATTAAAGGTTGGAACATGGGCAAGCATTTACTGGAGGTGGTAATGTTAATTTTTCTATTGGCAAGCAGAATTGGAACATGAAATTTAAGGATGTTACCTCTGCTGCTAAAGCAGCGGCTGAGTTTGCAGAACATATAAGCCTAGCTGCCAGAGCTGTTGTAGAACTTTCAAGGCAATATTGTGTTGATGATGGTGGTTCATGCCACTTAGGTTTCAAGGATGAAAGGTTGGAACATGGGCAATCATTTCCTTGAGATGGTAATGGTAATTTTTCTGTTGGCAGGCAGAATTGGAACATGAAAGTAAAGGATGCTACCTCTGCTGCTCAAGCAACGGCTGAGTTTGCAGAACATGCAAGCCTAGCTGCTAGAGCTGTTGTAGAACTTTCAAGGCAATATTGTGTTGATGATGGTGGTTCATGCCACTTAGGTTTCAAGGACGATAGGTTGGAACATGGGCAATCATTTCCTTGAGAAGGTAATGGTAATTTTTCTGTTGGCAGGCAATATTGGAACATGAAATTTAAGGATGCTACCTCCGCTCATCAAGCAGCGGCGGCTGAGTTTAGAGAACATGCAAGCCTACCTTCCAGAGCAGTTGTAGAACTTTCAAGGCAATATTGTGTTGATGATGGTGGTTCATGCCACTTAGGTTTCAAGGATTAAAGGTTGGAACATGGCCAATCATTTCCTGGATATGGTAATGGTAATTTTTCTGTTGGCAAGTAGAATTGGAACATGAAATTTAAGATGCTATCTCTGCTGCTCAAGCATCGGCTGAGTTTGCAGAACATTCAAGCCTAGCTGCCAGAACTGTTGTAGAACTTTCAATGCAATATTGTGTTGATGATGGTGATTCATGCCACTTAGTTTTCAAGGATTAAAGGTTGGAACATGGGCAAGCATTTACTGGAGGTGGTAATGTTAATTTTTCTATTGGCAAGCAGAATTGGAACATGAAATTTAAGGATGTTACCTCTGCTGCTAAAGCAGCGGCTGAGTTTGCAGAACATATAAGCCTAGCTGCCATAGCTGTTGTAGAACTTTCAAGGCAATATTGTGTTGATGATGGTGGTTCATGGCACTTAGGTTTTAAGTATGAAAGGTTGGAACATGGGCAATTATTTCCTTGAGATGGTAATGGTAATTTTTCTGTTGGCAGGCAGTATTGGAACATGAAATTTAAGGATGCTACCTCTGCTGCTCAAGCAGCGGCTGAGTTTGGAGAACATGCAATCCTAGCTGCCAGAGCTGTTGGAGAACTTTAAAGGCAATTTTGTGTTGATGATGGTGCTTCATGCCACTTAGGTTTCAAGGATGATAGGTTAGAACATGGGCAATCATTTCCTTGAGAAGGTAATGGTAATTTTTCTGTTGGCAGGCAATATTGGAACATGAAATTTAAGGATGCTACCTCCGCTACTCAAGCAGCGGCTGAGTTTAGAGAACATGCAAGCCTACCTTCCAGAGCTGTTGTAGAACTTTCAATGCAATATTGTGTTGATGATGGTGGTTCATGCCACTTAGTTTTCAAGGATGAAAGGATGGAACATGGGCAATCATTTCCTGGAGATGTTAATGGTAATTTTCCTTTTGGCAGGCAGAATTGGAACATGAATTTTAAGGATGCTACCTCTGCTGCTCAAGTAGCGACAGAGTTTACAGAACATGCAAGTCTAACTGCCAGAGCTGTTGTAGAACTTTCAAGGCAATATTGTGTTGATGATGGTGGTTCATGCCACTTAGGTTTCAAGGATTAAAGGTTGGAACATGGGCAATCATTTCCTTGAGATGGTAATGTTAATTTTTCTGTTGGCAAGCAGAATTGGAACATGAAATTTAAGGATGCTACCTCTGCTGCTCAAGCAGGGACTGAGTTTGCAGAACATATAAGCCTAGCTGCCAAAGCTGTTGTAGAACTTTCAATACAATATTGTGTTGATGATGGTGGTTCGTGCCACTTAGGATTCAAGGATGAAAGGTTGGAACATGGGCAATCATTTCCTTGAGATGGTAATGGTAATTTTTCTATTGACAGGCAGTATTGGAAAATGAAATTTAAGGATGCTACCTCTGCTGCTCAAGTAGCGGCTGAGTTTAGAGAACATGCAAGCCTAGCTGCCAGAGCTGTTGGAGAACTTTCAAGGCAATATTGTGTTGATGATGGTGGTTCATGCCACTTAGGTTTCAGGGATGAAAGGTTGGAACATGGGCAATCATTTCCTGGAGATGGTAATGGTAATTGTTTTATTGGGAGGCAGAATTGGAACATGAAATTTAAGGATGCTACCTCTGCTGCTTAAGTAGCGATTGAGTTTGCAGAACATGCACGCCTAGCTGCCAGAGCTGTTGTAGAACTTTCAAGGCAATATTGTGTTGATGATGGTGGTTCATGCCACTTAGTATTCAAGGATGAAATGTTGGAACATGGGCAATCATTTCCTTGAGATGGTAATGGTAATTTTTCTGTTGGCAAGTAGAATTGGAACATGAAGTTTAAGTTGCTATCTCTGCTGCTCAAGCAGCGGCTGAGTTTGCAGAACATTCAAGCCTAGCTGCCAGAACTGTTGTAGAACTTTCAATGCAATATTGTGTTGATGATGGTGATTCATGCCACTTAGTTTTCAAGGATTAAAGGTTGGAACATGGGCAAGCATTTACTGGAGATGGTAATGTTAATTTTTCTTTTGGCAAGCAGAATTAGAACATGAAATTTAAGGATGCTACCTCTGCTGCTCAAGCAGCGACTGAGTTTGCAGAACATATAAGCCTAGCTGCCAGAGCTGTTGTAGAACTTTCAATGCAATATTGTGTTGATGATGGTGGTTCATGCCACTTAGGATTCAAGGATGAAAGGTTGGAACATGGGCAATCATTTCCTTGAGATGGTAACGGTAATTTTTCTGTTGACAGGCAGTATTGGAAAATGAAATTTAAGGATGCTACCTCTGCTGCTCAAGTAGCGGCTGAGTTTAGAGAACATGCACGCCTAGCTGCCAGAGCTGTTGGAGAACTTTCAAGGCAATATTGTGTTGATGATGGTGGTTCATGCCACTTAGGTTTCAGGGATGAAAGGTTGGAACATGGGCAATCATTTCCTGGAGATGGTAATGGTAATTGTTTTATTGGGAGGTAGAATTAGAACATGAAATTTAAGGATGCTACCTCTGCTGCTTAAGTAGCGATTTAGTTTGCCGAAAATGCAAGCCTAACTGCCAGAGCTGTTGTAGAACTTTCAAGGCAATATTGTGTTGATGAAGGTGGTTCATGCCACTTAGTATTCAAGGATGAAATGTTGGAATATGGGCAATCATTTCCTTGAGATGGTAATGGTAATTTTTCTGTTGGCAAGTAGAATTGGAACATGAAATTTAAGATGCTACCTCTGATGCTCAAGCAGCGGCTGAGTTTGCAGAACATTCAAGCCTAGCTGCCAGAACTGTTGTAGAACTTTCAATGCAATATTGTGTTGATGATGGTGATTCATGCCACTTAGTTTTCAAGGATTAAAGGTTGGAACATGGGCAAGCATTTACTGGAGGTGGTAATGTTAATTTTTCTATTGGCAAGCAGAATTGGAACATGAAATTTAAGGATGTTACCTCTGCTGCTAAAGCAGCGGCTGAGTTTGCAGAACATATAAGCCTAGCTGCCAGAGCTGTTGTAGAACTTTCAAGGCAATATTGTGTTGATGATGGTGGTTCATGCCACTTAGGTTTCAAGGATGAAAGGTTGGAACATGGGCAATCATTTCCTTGAGATGGTAATGGTAATTTTTCTGTTGGCAGGCAGAATTGGAACATGAAAGTAAAGGATGCTACCTCTGCTGCTCAAGCAACGGCTGAGTTTGCAGAACATGCAAGCCTAGCTGCTAGAGCTGTTGTAGAACTTTCAAGGCAATATTGTGTTGATGATGGTGGTTCATGCCACTTAGGTTTCAAGGACGATAGGTTGGAACATGGGCAATCATTTCCTTGAGAAGGTAATGGTAATTTTTCTGTTGGCAGGCAATATTGGAACATGAAATTTAAGGATGCTACCTCCGCTGATCAAGCAGCGGCGGCTGAGTTTAGAGAACATGCAAGCCTACCTTCCAGAGCAGTTGTAGAACTTTCAAGGCAATATTGTGTTGATGATGGTGGTTCATGCCACTTAGGTTTCAAGGATTAAAGGTTGGAACATGGCCAATCATTTCCTGGATATGGTAATGGTAATTTTTCTGTTGGCAAGTAGAATTGGAACATGAAATTTAAGATGCTATCTCTGCTGCTCAAGCATCGGCTGAGTTTGCAGAACATTCAAGCCTAGCTGCCAGAACTATTGTAGAACTTTCAATGCAATATTGTGTTGATGATGGTGATTCATGCCACTTTGTTTTCAAGGATTAAAGGTTGGAACATGGGCAAGCATTTACTGGAGATGGTAATGTTAATTTTTCTGTTGGCAAGCAGAATTGGAACATGAAATTTAAGGATGCTACCTCTGCTGCTCAAGCAGCGACTGAGTTTGCAGAACATATAAGCCTAGCTGCCAGAGCTGTTGTAGAACTTTCAATGCAATATTGTGTTGATGATGGTGGTTCGTGCCACTTAGGATTCAAGGATGAAAGGTTGGAACATGGGCAATCATTTCCTTGAGATGGTAATGGTAATTTTTCTGTTGACAGGCAGTATTGGAAAATGAAATTTAAGGATGCTACCTCTGCTGCTCAAGTAGCGGCTGAGTTTAGAGAACATGCACGCCTAGCTGCCAGAGCTGTTGGAGAACTTTCAAGGCAATATTATGTTGATGATGGTGGTTCATGCCACTTAGGTTTCAGGGATGAAAGGTTGGAACATGGGCAATCATTTCCTGGAGATGGTAATGGTAATTGTTTTATTGGGAGGTAGAATTAGAACATGAAATTTAAGGATGCTACCTCTGCTGCTTAAGTAGTGATTGAGTTTGCCGAAAATGCAAGCCTAACTGCCAGAGCTGTTGTAGAACTTTCAAGGCAATATTGTGTTGATGATGGTGGTTCATGCCACTTAGTATTCAAGGATGAAATGTTGGAATATGGGCAATCATTTCCTTGAGATTGTAATGGTAATTTTTCTGTTGGCAAGTAGAATTGGAACATGAAATTTAAGATGCTGCCTCTGCTACTCAAGTAGTGACTGACTTTGCAGAACATGCAAGCCTAGTTGCCAGAGCTGTTGGAGAACTTTCAAGGCAATATTGTGTTGATGATGGTGGTTCATGCCACTTAGGTTTCAAGAATGAAAGGTTGCAACATGGGCAATCATTTCCTAGAGATGGAAATGGTAATTTTTCTGTTGGCAGGCAGAATTGGAACATGAAAGTTAAGGATGCTACCTCTGCTGCTGAAGCAGCGGCTGAGTTTGTAGAACATGCAAGCCTAGCTGCTAGAGCTGTTGTAGAACTTTCAAGGCAATATTGTGGTGCCACTTAGGTTTCAAGGATGAAAGGTTGGAACATGGGCAATCATTTCCTGGAGATGCTAAAGGTAATTTTTCTATTGGCAAGCAGAATGGGAACAAGAAATTTAAGATGCTACCTCTGCTGCTCAAGCATCGGTTGAGTTTGCAGAACATTCAAGCCTAGCTGCCAGAGCTGTTGTAGAACTTTTAATGCAATATTGTGTTGATGATGGTGGTTCATGCCACTTAGTTTTCAAGGATGAAAGGTTGGAACATGGGCAAGCATTTACTTGAGATGGTAATGTTAATTTTTCTGTTGGCAAGCAGAATTGGAAAATGAAATTTAAGGATGCTACCTCTGCTGCTCAAGCAGCGGCTGAGTTTCCAGAACATATAAGCCTAGCTGCCAAAGCTGTTGTAGAACTTTCAAGGCAATATTGTGTTGATGATGGTGGTTCATGACACTTAGGTTTTAAGGATGAAAGGTTGGAACATGGGCAATCACTTCCTTGAGATGGTAATGGTAATTTTTCTGTTGGCAGGCAGTATTGGAACATGAAATTTAAGGATGCTACCTCTGCTGCTCAAGCAGCGGCTGAGTTTGGCGAACATGCAATCCTAGCTGCCAGAGCTGTTGGAGAACTTTCAAGGCAATTTTGTGTTGATGATGGTGGTTCATGCCACTTAGGTTTCAAGGATGATAGGTTAGAACATGGGCAATCATTTCCTTGACAAGGTAATGGTAATTTTTCTGTTGGCAGGCAATATTGGAACATGAAATTTAAGGATGCTACCTCCGCTGCTCAAGCAGCGGCTGAGTTTAGAGAACATGCAAGCCTACCTTCCAGAGCTGTTGTAGAACTTTCAAGGCAATATTGTGTTTATGATGGTTGGTCATGCCAATTAGGTTTCAAGGATGAAAGGTTGGAACATGGCCAATCATTTCCTGGAGATGGTAATGGTAATTTTTCTGTTGGCAAGTAGAATTGGAACATGAAATTTAAGATGCTATCTCTGCTGATCAAGCAGTGGCTGAGTTTGTAGAACATTCAAGCCTAGATGCCAGAGCTGTTATAGAACTTTCAATGCAATATTGTGTTGATGATGGTGGTTCATGCCACTTAGTTTTCAAGGATGAAAGGATGGAACATAGGCAATCATTTTTGGAGATGTTAATGGTAATTTTCCTTTTGGCAGGCAGAATTGGGACATGTATTTTAAGGATGCTACCTCTGCTGCTCAAGCAGAGGCTGAGTTTGCAGAACATATAAGCCTAGCTGCCATAGCTGTTGTAGAACTTTCAAGGCAATATTGTGTTGATGATGGTGGTTCATGGCACTTAGGTTTTAAGTATGAAAGGTTGGAACATGGGCAATCATTTCCTTGAGATGGTAATGGTAATTTTTCTGTTGGCAGGCAGTATTGGAACATGAAATTTAAGGATGCTACCTCTGCTGCTCAAGCAGCGGCTGAGTTTGGAGAACATGCAATCCTAGCTGCCAGAGCTGTTGGAGAACTTTAAAGGCAATTTTGTGTTGATGATGGTGCTTCATGCCACTTAGGTTTCAAGGATGATAGGTTAGAACATGGGCAATCATTTCCTTGAGAAGGTAATGGTAATTTTTCTGTTGGCAGGCAATATTGGAACATGAAATTTAAGGATGCTACCTCCGCTACTCAAGCAGCGGCTGAGTTTAGAGAACATGCAAGCCTACCTTCCAGAGCTGTTGTAGAACTTTCAATGCAATATTGTGTTGATGATGGTGGTTCATGCCACTTAGTTTTCAAGGATGAAAGGATGGAACATGGGCAATCATTTCCTGGAGATGTTAATGGTAATTTTCCTTTTGGCAGGCAGAATTGGAACATGAATTTTAAGGATGCTACCTCTGCTGCTCAAGTAGCGACAGAGTTTACAGAACATGCAAGTCTAACTGCCAGAGCTGTTGTAGAACTTTCAAGGCAATATTGTGTTGATGATGGTGGTTCATGCCACTTAGGTTTCAAGGATTAAAGGTTGGAACATGGGCAATCATTTCCTTGAGATGGTAATGTTAATTTTTCTGTTGGCAAGCAGAATTGGAACATGAAATTTAAGGATGCTACCTCTGCTGCTCAAGCAGCGACTGAGTTTGCAGAACATATAAGCCTAGCTGCCAAAGCTGTTGTAGAACTTTCAATACAATATTGTGTTGATGATGGTGGTTCGTGCCACTTAGGATTCAAGGATGAAAGGTTGGAACATGGGCAATCATTTCCTTGAGATGGTAATGGTAATTTTTCTATTGACAGGCAGTATTGGAACATGAAATTTAAGGATGCTACCTCTGCTGCTCAAGTAGCGGCTGAGTTTAGAGAACATGCAAGCCTAGCTGCCAGAGCTGTTGGAGAACTTTCAAGGCAATATTGTGTTGATGATGGTGGTTCTTGCCACTTAGGTTTCAGGGATGAAAGGTTGGAACATGGGCAATCATTTCCTGGAGATGGTAATGGTAATTGTTTTATTGGGAGGCAGAATTGGAACATGAAATTTAAGGATGCTACCTCTGCTGCTTAAGTAGCGATTGAGTTTGCAGAACATGCACGCCTAGCTGCCAGAGCTGTTGTAGAACTTTCAAGGCAATATTGTGTTGATGATGGTGGTTCATGCCACTTAGTATTCAAGGATGAAATGTTGGAACATGGGCAATCATTTCCTTGAGATGGTAATGGTAATTTTTCTGTTGGCAAGTAGAATTGGAACATGAAATTTAAGTTGCTACCTCTGCTGCTCAAGCAGCGGCTGAGTTTGCAGAACATTCAAGCCTAGCTACCAGAACTGTTGTAGAACTTTCAATGCAATATTGTGTTGATGATGGTGATTCATGACACTTAGTTTTCAAGGATTAAAGGTTGGAACATGGGCAAGCATTTACTGGAGATGGTAATGTTAATTTTTCTATTGGCAAGCAGAATTAGAACATGAAATTTAAGGATGCTACCTCTGCTGCTCAAGCAGCGACTGAGTTTGCAGAACATATAAGCCTAGCTGCCAGAGCTGTTGTAGAACTTTCAATGCAATATTGTGTTGATGATGGTGGTTCATGCCACTTAGGATTCAAGGATGAAAGGTTGGAACATGGGCAATCATTTCCTTGAGATGGTAATGGTAATTTTTCTGTTGACAGGCAGTATTGGAAAATGAAATTTAAGGATGCTACCTCTGCTGCTCAAGTAGCGGCTGAGTTTAGAGAACATGCACGCCTAGCTGCCAGAGCTGTTGGAGAACTTTCAAGGCAATATTGTGTTGATGATGGTGGTTCATGCCACTTAGGTTTCAGGGATGAAAGGTTGGAACATGGGCAATCATTTCCTGGAGATGGTAATGGTAATTGTTTTATTGGGAGGTAGAATTAGAACATGAAATTTAAGGATGCTACCTCTGCTGCTTAAGTAGCGATTGAGTTTGCCGAAAATGCAAGCCTAACTGCCAGAGCTGTTGTAGAACTTTCAAGGCAATATTGTGTTGATGAAGGTGGTTCATGCCACTTAGTATTCAAGGATGAAATGTTGGAATATGGGCAATCATTTCCTTGAGATGGTAATGGTAATTTTTCTGTTGGCAAGTAGAATTGGAACATGAAATTTAAGATGCTACCTCTGATGCTCAAGCAGCGGCTGAGTTTGCAGAATATTCAAGCCTAGCTGCCAGAACTGTTGTAGAACTTTCAATGCAATATTGTGTTGATGATGGTGATTTATGCCACTTAGTTTTCAAGGATTAAAGGTTGGAACATGGGCAAGCATTTACTGGAGGTGGTAATGTTAATTTTTCTATTGGCAAGCAGAATTGGAACATGAAATTTAAGGATGTTACCTCTGCTGCTAAAGCAGCGGCTGAGTTTGCAGAACATATAAGCCTAGCTGCCAGAGCTGTTGTAGAACTTTCAAGGCAATATTGTGTTGATGATGGTGGTTCATGCCACTTAGGTTTCAAGGATGAAAGGTTGGAACATGGGCAATCATTTCCTTGAGATGGTAATGGTAATTTTTCTGTTGGCAGGCAGAATTGGAACATGAAAGTAAAGGATGCTACCTCTGCTGCTCAAGCAACGGCTGAGTTTGCAGAACATGCAAGCCTAGCTGCTAGAGCTGTTGTAGAACTTTCAAGGCAATATTGTGTTGATGATGGTGGTTCATGCCACTTAGGTTTCAAGGACGATAGGTTGGAACATGGGCAATCATTTCCTTGAGAAGGTAATGGTAATTTTTCTGTTGGCAGGCAATATTGGAACATGAAATTTAAGGATGCTACCTCCGCTGATCAAGCAGCGGCGGCTGAGTTTAGAGAACATGCAAGCCTACCTTCCAGAGCAGTTGTAGAACTTTCAAGGCAATATTGTGTTGATGATGGTGGTTCATGCCACTTAGGTTTCAAGGATTAAAGGTTGGAACATGGCCAATCATTTCCTGGATATGGTAATGGTAATTTTTCTGTTGGCAAGTAGAATTGGAACATGAAATTTAAGATGCTATCTCTGCTGCTCAAGCATCGGCTGAGTTTGCAGAACATTCAAGCCTAGCTGCCAGAACTGTTGTAGAACTTTCAATGCAATATTGTGTTGATGATGGTGATTCATGCCACTTTGTTTTCAAGGATTAAAGGTTGGAACATGGGCAAGCATTTACTGGAGATGGTAATGTTAATTTTTCTGTTGGCAAGCAGAATTGGAACATGAAATTTAAGGATGCTACCTCTGCTGCTCAAGCAGCGACTGAGTTTGCAGAACATATAAGCCTAGCTGCCAGAGCTGTTGTAGAACTTTCAATGCAATATTGTGTTGATGATGGTGGTTCGTGCCACTTAGGATTCAAGGATGAAAGGTTGGAACATGGGCAATCATTTCCTTGAGATGGTAATGGTAATTTTTCTGTTGACAGGCAGTATTGGAAAATGAAATTTAAGGATGCTACCTCTGCTGCTCAAGTAGCGGCTGAGTTTAGAGAACATGCACGCCTAGCTGCCAGAGCTGTTGGAGAACTTTCAAGGCAATATTGTGTTGATGATGGTGGTTCATGCCACTTAGGTTTCAGGGATGAAAGGTTGGAACATGGGCAATCATTTCCTGGAGATGGTAATGGTAATTGTTTTATTGGGAGGTAGAATTAGAACATGAAATTTAAGGATGCTACCTCTGCTGCTTAAGTAGCGATTGAGTTTGCCGAAAATGCAAGCCTAACTGCCAGAGCTATTGTAGAACTTTCAAGGCAATATTGTGTTGATGATGGTGGTTCATGCCACTTAGTATTCAAGGATGAAATGTTGGAATATGGGCAATCATTTCCTTGAGATTGTAATGGTAATTTTTCTGTTGGCAAGTAGAATTGGAACATGAAATTTAAGATGCTACCTCTGCTGCTCAAGCAGCGGCTGAGTGTGCAGAACATTCAAGCCTAGCTGCCAGAACTGTTGTAGAACTTTCAATGTAATATTGTGTTGATGATGGTGATTCATGCCACTTAGTTTTCAAGGATTAAAGGTTGGAACATGGGCAAGCATTTACTGGAGATGGTAATGTTAATTTTTCTGTTGGCAGGCAATATTGGAACATGAAATTTAAGGATGCTACCTCCGCTGATCAAGCAGCGGCGGCTGAGTTTAGAGAACATGCAAGCCTACCTTCCAGAGCAGTTGTAGAACTTTCAAGGCAATATTGTGTTGATGATGGTGGTTCATGCCACTTAGGTTTCAAGGATTAAAGGTTGGAACATGGCCAATCATTTCCTGGATATGGTAATGGTAATTTTTCTGTTGGCAAGTAGAATTGGAACATGAAATTTAAGATGCTATCTCTGCTGCTCAAGCAGCGGCTGAGTTTGCAGAACATTCAAGCCTAGCTGCCAGAACTGTTGTAGAACTTTCAATGCAATATTGTGTTGATGATGGTGATTCATGCCACTTAGTTTTCAAGGATTAAAGGTTGGAACATGGGCAAGCATTTACTGGAGATGGTAATGTTAATTTTTCTGTTGGCAAGCAGAATTGGAACATGAAATTTAAGGATGCTACCTCTGCTGCTCAAGCAGCGGCTGAGTGTGCAGAACATTCAAGCCTAGCTGCCAGAACTGTTGTAGAACTTTCAATGTAATATTGTGTTGATGATGGTGATTCATGCCACTTAGTTTTCAAGGATTAAAGGTTGGAACATGGGCAAGCATTTACTGGAGATGGTAATGTTAATTTTTCTGTTGGCAGGCAATATTGGAACATGAAATTTAAGGATGCTACCTCCGCTGATCAAGCAGCGGCGGCTGAGTTTAGAGAACATGCAAGCCTACCTTCCAGAGCAGTTGTAGAACTTTCAAGGCAATATTGTGTTGATGATGGTGGTTCATGCCACTTAGTTTTCAAGGATTGAAGGTTGGAACATGGGCAAGCATTTACTGGAGATGGTAATGTTAATTTTTCTGTTGGCAAGCAGAATTGGAACATGAAATTTAAGGATGCTACCTCTGCTGCTCAAGCAGCGGCTGAGTGTGCAGAACATTCAAGCCTAGCTGCCAGAACTGTTGTAGAACTTTCAATGTAATATTGTGTTGATGATGGTGATTCATGCCACTTAGTTTTCAAGGATTAAAGGTTGGAACATGGGCAAGCATTTACTGGAGATGGTAATGTTAATTTTTCTGTTGGCAGGCAATATTGGAACATGAAATTTAAGGATGCTACCTCCGCTGATCAAGCAGCGGCGGCTGAGTTTAGAGAACATGCAAGCCTACCTTCCAGAGCAGTTGTAGAACTTTCAAGGCAATATTGTGTTGATGATGGTGGTTCATGCCACTTAGGTTTCAAGGATTAAAGGTTGGAACATGGTCAATCATTTCCTGGATATGGTAATGGTAATTTTTCTGTTGGCAAGTAGAATTGGAACATGAAATTTAAGATGCTATCTCTGCCGCTCAAGCAGCGGCTGAGTTTGCAGAACATTCAAGCCTAGCTGCCAGAACAGTTGTAGAACTTTCAATGCAATATTGTGTTGATGATGGTGATTCATGCCACTTAGTTTTCAAGGATTAAAGGTTGGAACATGGCCAATCATTTCCTGGATATGGTAATGGTAATTTTTCTGTTGGCAAGTAGAATTGGAACATGAAATTTAAGATGCTATCTCTGCTGCTCAAGCAGCGGCTGAGTTTGCAGAACATTCAAGCCTAGCTGCCAGAACTATTGTAGAACTTTCAATGCAATATTGTGTTGATGATGGTGATTCATGCCACTTAGTTTTCAAGGATTAAAGGTTGGAACATGGGCAAGCATTTACTGGAGATGGTAATGTTAATTTTTCTGTTGGCAGGCAATATTGGAACATGAAATTTAAGGATGCTACCTCCGCTGATCAAGCAGCGGCGGCTGAGTTTAGAGAACATGCAAGCCTACCTTCCAGAGCAGTTGTAGAACTTTCAAGGCAATACTGTGTTGATGATGGTGGTTCATTCCACTTAGGTTTCAAGGATTAAAGGTTGGAACGTGGCCAATCATTTCCTGAATATGGTAATGGTAATTTTTCTGTTGGCAAGTAGAATTGGAACATGAAATTTAAGATGCTATCTCTGCTGCTCAAGCAGCGGCTGAGTTTGCAGAACATTCAAGCCTAGTTGCCAGAGCTGTTGTAGAACTTTCAATGCAATATTGTGTTGATGATGGTGATTCATGCCACTTAGTTTTCAAGGATTAAAGGTTGGAACATGGGAAAGCATTTACTGGAGATGGTAATGTTAATTTTTCTGTTGGCAAGCAGAATTGGAACATGAAATTTAAGGATGCTACCTCTGCTGCTCAAGCAGCGGCTGAGTTTGCAGAACATATAAGCCTAGCTGCCAGAGCTGTTGTAGAACTTTCAATGCAATATTGTGTTGATGATGGTGGTTCATGCCACTTAGGTTTCAAGGATGAAAGGTTGGAACATGGGCAATCATTTCCTTGAGATGGTAATGGTAATTTTTCTGTTGGCAGGCAGAATTGGAACATGAAAGTAAAGGATGCTACCTCTGCTGCTCAAGCAACGGCTGAGTTTGCAGAACATGCAAGCCTAGCTGCTAGAGCTGTTGTAGAACTTTCAAGGCAATATTGTGTTGATGATGGTGGTTCATGCCACTTAGGTTTCAAGGATGATAGGTTGGAACATGGGCAATCATTTCCTTGAGAAGGTAATGGTAATTTTTCTGTTGGCAGGCAATATTGGAACATGAAATTTAAGGATGCTACCTCCGCTGATCAAGCAGCGGCGGCTGAGTTTAGAGAACATGCAAGCCTACCTTCCAGAGCAGTTGTAGAACTTTCAAGGCAATATTGTGTTGATGATGGTGGTTCATGCCACTTAGGTTTCAAGGATTAAAGGTTGGAACTTGGCCAATCATTTCCTGGATATGGTAATGGTAATTTTTCTGTTGGCAAGTAGAATTGGAACATGAAATTTAAGATGCTATCTCTGCTGCTCAAGCAGCGGCTGAGTTTGCAGAACATTCAAGCCTAGTTGCCAGAGCTGTTGTAGAACTTTCAATGCAATATTGTGTTGATGATGGTGATTCATGCCACTTAGTTTTCAAGGATTAAAGGTTGGAACATGGGCAAGCATTTATTGGAGATGGTAATGTTAATTTTTCTATTGGCAGGCAATATTGGAACATGAAATTTAAGGATGCTACCTCCGCTGATCAAGCAGCGGCTGAGTTTGCAGAACATTCAAGCCTAGTTGCCAGAGCTGTTGTAGAACTTTCAATGCAATATTGTGTTGATGATGGTGATTCATGCCACTTAGTTTTCAAGGATTAAAGGTTGGAACATGGGCAAGCATTTACTGGAGATGGTAATGTTAATTTTTCTGTTGGCAAGCAGAATTGGAACATGAAATTTAAGGATGCTACCTCTGCTGCTCAAGCAGCGGCTGAGTGTGCAGAACATTCAAGCCTAGCTGCCAGAACTGTTGTAGAACTTTCAATGTAATATTGTGTTGATGATGGTGATTCATGCCACTTAGTTTTCAAGGATTAAAGGTTGGAACATGGGCAAGCATTACTGGAGATGGTAATGTTAATTTTTCTGTTGGCAGGCAATATTGGAACATGAAATTTAAGGATGCTACCTCCGCTGATCAAGCAGCAGCGGCTGAGTTTAGAGAACATGCAAGCCTACCTTCCAGAGCAGTTGTAGAACTTTCAAGGCAATATTGTGTTGATGATGGTGGTTCATGCCATTTAGGTTTCAAGGATTAAAGGTTGGAACATGGCCAATCATTTCCTGGATATGGTAATGGTAATTTTTCTGTTGGCAAGTAGAATTGGAACATGAAATTTAAGATGCTATCTCTGCTGCTCAAGCAGCGGCTGAGTTTGCAGAACATTCAAGCCTAGCTGCCAGAACTGTTGTAGAACTTTCAATGCAATATTGTGTTGATGATGGTGATTCATGCCACTTAGTTTTCAAGGATTAAAGGTTGGAACATGGCCAATCATTTCCTGGATATGGTAATGGTAATTTTTCTGTTGGCAAGTAGAATTGGAACATGAAATTTAAGATGCTATCTCTACTGCTCAAGCAGCGGCTGAGTTTGCAGAACATTCAAGCCTAGCTACCAGAACTGTTGTAGAACTTTCAATGTAATATTGTGTTGATGATGGTGATTCATGCCACTTAGTTTTCAAGGATTAAAGGTTGGAACATGGGCAAGCATTTACTGGAGATGGTAATGTTAATTTTTCTGTTGGCAGGCAATATTGGAACATGAAATTTAAGGATGCTACCTCCGCTGATCAAGCAGCGGCGGCTGAGTTTAGAGAACATGCAAGCCTACCTTCCAGAGCAGTTGTAGAACTTTCAAGGCAATATTGTGTTGATGATGGTGGTTCATGCCACTTAGGTTTCAAGGATTAAAGATTGGAACATGGTCAATCATTTCCTGGATATGGTAATGGTAATTTTTCTGTTGGCAAGTAGAATTGGAACATGAAATTTAAGATGCTATCTCTGCCGCTCAAGCAGCGGCTGAGTTTGCAGAACATTCAAGCCTAGCTGCCAGAACTGTTGTAGAACTTTCAATGCAATATTGTGTTGATGATGGTGATTCATGCCACTTAGTTTTCAAGGATTAAAGGTTGGAACATGGGCAAGCATTTACTGGAGATGGTAATGTTAATTTTTCTGTTGGCAAGCAGAATTGGAACATGAAATTTAAGGATGCTACCTCTGCTGCTCAAGCAGCGGCTGAGTGTGCAGAACATTCAAGCCTAGCTGCCAGAACTGTTGTAGAACTTTCAATGTAATATTGTGTTGATGATGGTGATTCATGCCACTTAGTTTTCAAGGATTAAAGGTTGGAACATGGGCAAGCATTACTGGAGATGGTAATGTTAATTTTTCTGTTGGCAGGCAATATTGGAACATGAAATTTAAGGATGCTACCTCCGCTGATCAAGCAGCAGCGGCTGAGTTTAGAGAACATGCAAGCCTACCTTCCAGAGCAGTTGTAGAACTTTCAAGGCAATATTGTGTTGATGATGGTGGTTCATGCCATTTAGGTTTCAAGGATTAAAGGTTGGAACATGGCCAATCATTTCCTGGATATGGTAATGGTAATTTTTCTGTTGGCAAGTAGAATTGGAACATGAAATTTAAGATGCTATCTCTGCTGCTCAAGCAGCGGCTGAGTTTGCAGAACATTCAAGCCTAGCTGCCAGAACTGTTGTAGAACTTTCAATGCAATATTGTGTTGATGATGGTGATTCATGCCACTTAGTTTTCAAGGATTAAAGGTTGGAACATGGCCAATCATTTCCTGGATATGGTAATGGTAATTTTTCTGTTGGCAAGTAGAATTGGAACATGAAATTTAAGATGCTATCTCTACTGCTCAAGCAGCGGCTGAGTTTGCAGAACATTCAAGCCTAGCTACCAGAACTGTTGTAGAACTTTCAATGTAATATTGTGTTGATGATGGTGATTCATGCCACTTAGTTTTCAAGGATTAAAGGTTGGAACATGGGCAAGCATTTACTGGAGATGGTAATGTTAATTTTTCTGTTGGCAGGCAATATTGGAACATGAAATTTAAGGATGCTACCTCCGCTGATCAAGCAGCGGCGGCTGAGTTTAGAGAACATGCAAGCCTACCTTCCAGAGCAGTTGTAGAACTTTCAAGGCAATATTGTGTTGATGATGGTGGTTCATGCCACTTAGGTTTCAAGGATTAAAGATTGGAACATGGTCAATCATTTCCTGGATATGGTAATGGTAATTTTTCTGTTGGCAAGTAGAATTGGAACATGAAATTTAAGATGCTATCTCTGCCGCTCAAGCAGCGGCTGAGTTTGCAGAACATTCAAGCCTAGCTGCCAGAACTGTTGTAGAACTTTCAATGCAATATTGTGTTGATGATGGTGATTCATGCCACTTAGTTTTCAAGGATTAAAGGTTGGAACATGGCCAATCATTTCCTGGATATGGTAATGGTAATTTTTCTGTTGGCAAGTAGAATTGGAACATGAAATTTAAGATGCTATCTCTGCTGCTCAAGCAGCGGCTGAGTTTGCAGAACATTCAAGCCTAGCTGCCAGAACTGTTGTAGAACTTTCAATGCAATATTGTGTTGATGATGGTGATTCATGCCACTTAGTTTTCAAGGATTAAAGGTTGGAACGTGGGCAAGCATTTACTGGAGATGGTAATGTTAATTTTTCTGTTGGCAGGCAATATTGGAACATGAAATTTAAGGATGCTACCTCCGCTGATCAAGCAGTGGCGGCTGAGTTTAGAGAACATGCAAGCCTACCTTCCAGAGCAGTTGTAGAACTTTCAAGGCAATATTGTGTTGATGATGGTGGTTCATTCCACATAGGTTTCAAGGATTAAAGGTTGGAACATGGCCAATCATTTCCTGAATTTGGTAATGGTAATTTTTCTGTTGGCAAGTAGAATTGGAACATGAAATTTAAGATGCTATCTCTGCTGCTCAAGCAGCGGCTGAGTTTGCAGAACATTCAAGCCTAGTTGCCAGAGCTGTTGTAGAACTTTCAATGCAATATTGTGCTGAAGATGGTGATTCATGCCACTTAGTTTTCAAGGATTAAAGGTTGGAACATGGGAAAGCATTTACTGGAGATGGTAATGTTAATTTTTCTGTTGGCAAGCAGAATTGGAACATGAAATTTAAGGATGCTACCTCTGCTGCTCAAGCAGCGGCTGAGTTTGCAGAACATATAAGCCTAGCTGCCAGAGCTGTTGTAGAACTTTCAATGCAATATTGTGTTGATGATGGTGGTTCATGCCACTTAGGTTTCAAGGATGAAAGGTTGGAACATGGGCAATCATTTCCTTGAGATGGTAATGGTAATTTTTCTGTTGGCAGGCAGAATTGGAACATGAAAGTAAAGGATGCTACCTCTGCTGCTCAAGCAACGGCTGAGTTTGCAGAACATGCAAGCCTAGCTGCTAGAGCTGTTGTAGAACTTTCAAGGCAATATTGTGTTGATGATGGTGGTTCATGCCACTTAGGTTTCAAGGATGATAGGTTGGAACATGGGCAATCATTTCCTTGAGAAGGTAATGGTAATTTTTCTGTTGGCAGGCAATATTGGAACATGAAATTTAAGGATGCTACCTCCGCTGATCAAGCAGCGGCGGCTGAGTTTAGAGAACATGCAAGCCTACCTTCCAGAGCAGTTGTAGAACTTTCAAGGCAATATTGTGTTGATGATGGTGGTTCATGCCACTTAGGTTTCAAGGATTAAAGGTTGGAACTTGGCCAATCATTTCCTGGATATGGTAATGGTAATTTTTCTGTTGGCAAGTAGAATTGGAACATGAAATTTAAGATGCTATCTCTGCTGCTCAAGCAGCGGCTGAGTTTGCAGAACATTCAAGCCTAGTTGCCAGAGCTGTTGTAGAACTTTCAATGCAATATTGTGTTGATGATGGTGATTCATGCCACTTAGTTTTCAAGGATTAAAGGTTGGAACATGGGCAAGCATTTATTGGAGATGGTAATGTTAATTTTTCTGTTGGCAGGCAATATTGGAACATGAAATTTAAGGATGCTACCTCCGCTGATCAAGCAGCGGCGGTTGAGTTTAGAGAACATGCAAGCCTACCTTTCAGAGCAGTTGTAGAACTTTCAAGGCAATATTGTGTTGATGATGGTGGTTCATGCCACTTAGGTTTCAAGGATGAAAGGTTGGAACATGGGCAATCATTTCCTTGAGATGGTAATGGTAATTTTTCTGTTGGCAGGCAGAATTGGAACATGAAATTTAAGATGCTATCTCTGCTGCTCAAGCAGCGGCTGAGTTTGCAGAACATTCAAGCCTAGCTACCAGAACTGTTGTAGAACTTTCAATGTAATATTGTGTTGATGATGGTGATTCATGCCACTTAGTTTTCAAGGATTAAAGGTTGGAACATGGGCAAGCATTTACTGGAGATGGTAATGTTAATTTTTCTGTTGGCAAGTAGAATTGGAACATGAAATTTAAGATGCTATCTCTGCTGCTCAAGCAGCGGCTGAGTTTGCAGAACATTCAAGCCTAGTTGCCAGAGCTGTTGTAGAACTTTCAATGCAATATTGTGTTGATGATGGTGATTCATGCCACTTAGTTTTCAAGGATTAAAGGTTGGAACATGGGCAAGCATTTATTGGAGATGGTAATGTTAATTTTTCTGTTGGCAGGCAATATTGGAACATGAAATTTAAGGATGCTACCTCCGCTGATCAAGCAGCGGCGGTTGAGTTTAGAGAACATGCAAGCCTACCTTTCAGAGCAGTTGTAGAACTTTCAAGGCAATATTGTGTTGATGATGGTGGTTCATGCCACTTAGGTTTCAAGGATGAAAGGTTGGAACATGGGCAATCATTTCCTTGAGATGGTAATGGTAATTTTTTTGTTGGCAGGCAGAATTGGAACATGAAATTTAAGATGCTATCTCTGCTGCTCAAGCAGCGGCTGAGTTTGCAGAACATTCAAGCCTAGCTACCAGAACTGTTGTAGAACTTTCAATGTAATATTGTGTTGATGATGGTGATTCATGCCACTTAGTTTTCAAGGATTAAAGGTTGGAACATGGGCAAGCATTTACTGGAGATGGTAATGTTAATTTTTCTGTTGGCAGGCAATATTGGAACATGAAATTTAAGGATGCTACCTCCGCTGATCAAGCAGCGGCGGCTGAGTTTAGAGAACATGCAAGCCTACCTTCCAGAGCAGTTGTAGAACTTTCAAGGCAATATTGTGTTGATGATGGTGGTTCATGCCACTTAGGTTTCAAGGATTAAAGGTTGGAACATGGCCAATCATTTCCTGGATATGGTAATGGTAATTTTTCTGTTGGCAAGTAGAATTGGAACATGAAATTTAAGATGCTATCTCTGCTGCTCAAGCAGCGGCTGAGTTTGCAGAACATTCAAGCCTAGCTGCCAGAACTGTTGTAGAACTTTCAATGCAATATTGTGTTGATGATGGTGATTCATGCCACTTAGTTTTCAACGATTAAAGGTTGGAACATGGCCAATCATTTCCTGGATATGGTAATGGTAATTTTTCTGTTGGCAAGTAGAATTGGAACATGAAATTTAAGATGCTATCTCTGCTGCTCAAGCAGCGGCTGAGTTTGCAGAACATTCAAGCCTAGCTACCAGAACTGTTGTAGAACTTTCAATGTAATATTGTGTTGATGATGGTGATTCATGCCACTTAGTTTTCAAGGATTAAAGGTTGGAACATGGGCAAGCATTTACTGGAGATGGTAATGTTAATTTTTCTGTTGGCAGGCAATATTGGAACATGAAATTTAAGGATGCTACCTCCGCTGATCAAGCAGCGGCGGCTGAGTTTAGATAACATGCAAGCCTACCTTCCAGAGCAGTTGTAGAACTTTCAAGGCAATATTGTGTTGATGATGGTGGTTCATGCCACTTAGGTTTCAAGGATTAAAGGTTGGAACATGGCCAATCATTTCCTGGATATGGTAATGGTAATTTTTCTGTTGGCAAGTAGAATTGGAACATGAAATTTAAGATGCTATCTCTGCTGCTCAAGCAGCGGCTGAGTTTGCAGAACATTCAAGCCTAGCTGCCAGAACTGTTGTAGAACTTTCAATGCAATATTGTGTTGATGATGGTGATTCATGCCACTTAGTTTTCAAGGATTAAAGGTTGGAACATGGCCAATCATTTCCTGGATATGGTAATGGTAATTTTTCTGTTGGCAAGTAGAATTGGAACATGAAATTTAAGATGCTATCTCTGCTGCTCAAGCAGCGGCTGAGTTTGCAGAACATTCAAGCCTAGCTGCCAGAACTGTTGTAGAACTTTCAATGCAATATTGTGTTGATGATGGTGATTCATGCCACTTAGTTTTCAAGGATTAAAGGTTGGAACATGGCCAATCATTTCCTGGATATAGTAATGGTAATTTTTCTGTTGGCAAGTAGAATTGGAACATGAAATTTAAGATGCTATCTCTGCTGCTCAAGCAGCGGCTGAGTTTGCAGAACATTCAAGCCTAGCTGCCAGAACTGTTGTAGAACTTTCAATGCAATATTGTGTTGATGATGGTGATTCATGCCACTTAGTTTTCAAGGATTAAAGGTTGGAACATGGGCAAGCATTTACTGGAGATGGTAATGTTAATTTTTCTGTTGGCAGGCAATATTGGAACATGAAATTTAAGGATGCTACCTCCGCTGATCAAGCAGCGGCGGCTGAGTTTAGAGAACATGCAAGCCTACCTTCCAGAGCAGTTGTAGAACTTTCAAGGCAATATTGTGTTGATGATGGTGGTTCATGCCACTTAGGTTTCAAGGATTAAAGGTTGGAACATGGCCAATCATTTCCTGGATATGGTAATGGTAATTTTTCTGTTGGCAAGTAGAATTGGAACATGAAATTTAAGATGCTATCTCTGCTGCTCAAGCAGCGGCTGAGTTTGCAGAACATTCAAGCCTAGTTGCCAGAGCTGTTGTAGAACTTTCAATGCAATATTGTGTTGATGATGGTGATTCATGCCACTTAGTTTTCAAGGATTAAAGGTTGGAACATGGGCAAGCATTTACTGGAGATGGTAATGTTAATTTTTCTGTTGGCAAGCAGAATTGGAACATGAAATTTAAGGATGCTACCTCTGCTGCTCAAGCAGCGGCTGAGTTTGCAGAACATATAAGCCTAGCTGCCAGAGCTGTTGTAGAACTTTCAATGTAATATTGTGTTGATGATGGTGATTCATGCCACTTAGTTTTCAAGGATTAAAGGTTGGAACATGGGCAAGCATTTACTGGAGATGGTAATGTTAATTTTTCTGTTGGCAGGCAATATTGGAACATGAAATTTAAGGATGCTACCTCCGCTGATCAAGCAGCGGCGGCTGAGTTTAGATAACATGCAAGCCTACCTTCCAGAGCAGTTGTAGAACTTTCAAGGCAATATTGTGTTGATGATGGTGGTTCATGCCACTTAGGTTTCAAGGATTAAAGGTTGGAACATGGCCAATCATTTCTGGATATGGTAATGGTAATTTTTCTGTTGGCAAGTAGAATTGGAACATGAAATTTAAGATGCTATCTCTGCTGCTCAAGCAGCGGCTGAGTTTGCAGTACATTCAAGCCTAGCTGGCAGAACTGTTGTAGAACTTTCAATGCAATATTGTGTTGATGATGGTGATTCATGCCACTTAGTTTTCAAGGATTAAAGGTTGGAACATGGCCAATCATTTCCTAGATATGGTAATGGTAATTTTTCTGTTGGCAAGTAGAATTGGAACATAAAATTTAAGATGCTATCTCTGCTGCTCATGCAGTGGCTGAGTTTGCAGAACATTCAAGCCTAGCTGCCAGAACTGTTGTAGAACTTTCAATGCAATATTGTGTTGATGATGGTGATTCATGCCACTTAATTTTCAAGGATTAAAGGTTGGAACATGGCCAATCATTTCCTGGATATAGTAATGGTAATTTTTCTGTTGGCAAGTAGAATTGGAACATGAAATTTAAGATGCTATCTCTGCTGCTCAAGCAGCGGCTGAGTTTGCAGAACATTCAAGCCTAGCTGCCAGAACTGTTGTAGAACTTTCAATGCAATATTGTGTTGATGATGGTGATTCATGCCACTTAGTTTTCAAGGATTAAAGGTTGGAACATGGGCAAGCATTTACTGGAGATGGTAATGTTAATTTTTCTGTTGGCAGGCAATATTGGAACATGAAATTTAAGGATGCTACCTCCGCTGATCAAGCAGCGGCGGCTGAGTTTAGAGAACATGCAAGCCTACCTTCCAGAGCAGTTGTAGAACTTTCAAGGCAATATTGTGTTGATGATGGTGGTTCATGCCACTTAGGTTTCAAGGATTAAAGGTTGGAACATGGCCAATCATTTCCTGGATATGGTAATGGTAATTTTTCTGTTGGCAAGTAGAATTGGAACATGAAATTTAAGATGCTATCTCTGCTGCTCAAGCAGCGGCTGAGTTTGCAGAACATTCAAGCCTAGTTGCCAGAGCTGTTGTAGAACTTTCAATGCAATATTGTGTTGATGATGGTGATTCATGCCACTTAGTTTTCAAGGATTAAAGGTTGGAACATGGGCAAGCATTTACTGGAGATGGTAATGTTAATTTTTCTGTTGGCAAGCAGAATTGGAACATGAAATTTAAGGATGCTACCTCTGCTGCTCAAGCAGCGGCTGAGTTTGCAGAACATATAAGCCTAGCTGCCAGAGCTGTTGTAGAACTTTCAATGCAATATTGTGTTGATGATGGTGGTTCATGCCACTTAGGTTTCGAGGATGAAAGGTTGGAACATGGGCAATCATTTCCTTGAGATGGTAATGGTAATTTTTCTGTTGGCAGGCAGAATTGGAACATGAAAGTAAAGGATGCTACCTCTGCTGCTCAAGCAACGGCTGAGTTTGCAGAACATGCAAGCCTAGCTGCTAGAGCTGTTGTAGAACTTTCAAGGCAATATTGTGTTGATGATGGTGGTTCATGCCACTTAGGTTTCAAGGATGATAGGTTGGAACATGGGCAATCATTTCCTTGAGAAGGTAATGGTAATTTTTCTGTTGGCAGGCAATATTGGAACATGAAATTTAAGGATGCTACCTCCGCTGATCAAGCAGCGGTGGCTGAGTTTAGAGAACATGCAAGCCTACCTTCCAGAGCAGTTTTAGAACTTTCAAGGCAATATTGTGTTGATGATGGTGGTTCATGCCACTTAGGTTTCAAGGATTAAAGGTTGGAACATGGCCAATCATTTCCTGGATATGGTAATGGTAATTTTTCTGTTGGCAAGTAGAATTGGAACATGAAATTTAAGATGCTATCTCTGCTGCTCAAGCAGCGGCTGAGTTTGCAGAACATTCAAGCCTAGTTGCCAGACCTGTTGTAGAACTTTCAATGCAATGTTGTGTTGATGATGGTGATTCATGCCACTTAGTTTTCAAGGATTAAAGGTTGGAACATGGGCAAGCATTTACTGGAGATGGTAATGTTAATTTTTCAGTTGGCAAGCAGAATTGGAACATGAAATTTAAGGATGCTACCTCTGCTGCTCAAGCAGCGGCTGAATTTGTAGAACATATAAGCCTATCTGCCAGAGCTGTTGTAGAACTTTCAATGCAATATTGTGTTGTTGATGGTGGTTCATGCCACTTAGGTTTCAAGGATGAAAGGTTGGAACATGGGCAATTATTTCCTTGAGATGGTAATGGTAATTTTTCTGTTGGCAGGCAGAATTGGAACATGAAAGTAAAGGATGCTACCTCTGCTGCTCAAGCAACGGCTGAGTTTGCAGAACATGCAAGCCTAGCTGCTAGAGCTGTTGTAGAACTTTCAAGGCAATATTGTGTTGATGATGGTGGTTCATGCCACTTAGGTTTCAAGGATGATAGGTTGGAACATGGGCAATCATTTCCTTGAGAAGGTAATGGTAATTTTTCTGTTGGCAGGCAATATTGGAACATGAAATTTAAGGATGCTACCTCCGCTGATCAAGCAGCGGCGGCTGAGTTTAGAGAACATGCAAGCCTACCTTCCAGAGCAGTTGTAGAACTTTCAAGGCAATATTGTGTTGATGATGGTGGTTCATGCCACTTAGTATTCAAGGATGAAATGTTGGAACATGGGCAATCATTTCCTTGAGATGGTAATGGTAATTTTTCTGTTGGCAAGTAGAATTGGACCATGAAATTTAAGATTCTGCTGCTCAAGCAGCGGCTGAGTTTGCAGAACATTCAAGCCTAGCTGCCAGAACTGTTGTAGAACTTTCAATGCAATATTGTGTTGATGATGGTAATTCATGCCACTTAGTTTTCAAGGATTAAAGGTTGGAACATGGGCAAGCATTTACTGGAGATGGTAATGTTAATTTTTCTGTTGGCAAGCAGAATTGGAACATAAAATTTAAGGATGTTACCTCTGCTGCTCAAGCAGCGGCTGAGTTTGCAGAACATATAAGCTTAGCTGCCAGAGCTGTTGTAGAACTTTCAATGCAATATTGTGTTGATGATGGTGGTTCATGCCACTTAGGTTTCAAGGATGAAAGGTTGGAACATGGGCAATCATTTCCTTGAGATGGTAATGGTAATTTTTCTGTTGGCAGGCAGAATTGGAACATGAAAGTAAAGGATGCTACCTCTGCTGCTCAAGCAACGGCTGAGTTTGCAGAACATGCAAGCCTAGCTGCTAGAGCTATTGTAGAACTTTCAAGGCAATATTGTGTTGATGATGGTGGTTCATGCCACTTAGGTTTCAAGGATGATAGGTTGGAACATGGGCAATCATTTCCTTGAGAAGGTAATGGTAATTTTTCTGTTGGCAGGCAATATTGGAACATGAAATTTAAGGATGCTACCTCCGCTGATCAAGCAGCGGCGGCTGAGTTTAGAGAACATGCAAGCCTACCTTCCAGAGCAGTTGTAGAACTTTCAAGGCAATATTGTGTTGATGATGGTGGTTCATGCCACTTAGGTTTCAAGGATTAAAGGTTGGAACATGGCCAATCATTTCCTGGATATGGTAATGGTAATTTTTCTGTTGGCAAGTAGAATTGGAACCTGAAATTTAAGATGCTATCTCTGCTGCTCAAGCAGCGGCTGAGTTTGCAGAACATTCAAGCCTAGTTGCCAGAGCTGTTGTAGAACTTTCAATGCAATATTGTGTTGATGATGGTGATTCATGCCACTTAGTTTTCAAGGATTAAAGGTTGGAACATGGGCAAGCATTTACTGGAGATGGTAATGTTAATTTTTCTGTTGGCAGGCAATATTGGAACATGAAATTTAAGGATGCTACCTCCGCTCATCAAGCAGCGGCGGCTGAGTTTAGAGAACATGCAAGCCTACCTTCTAGAGCAGTTGTAGAACTTTCAAGGCAATATTGTGTTGATGATGGTGGTTCATGCCACTTAGATTTCAAGGATTAAAGGTTGGAACATGGCCAATCATTTCCTGGATATGGTAATGGTAATTTTTTTGTTGGTAAGTAGAATTGGAACCTGAAATTTAAGATGCTATCTCTGCTGCTCAAGCAGCGGCTGAGTTTGCAGAACATTCAAGCCTAGTTGCCAGAGCTGTTGTAGAACTTTCAATGCAATATTGTATTGATGATGGTGATTCATGCCACTTAGTTTTCAAGGATTAAAGGTTGGAACATGGGCAAGCATTTACTGGAGATGGTAATGTTAATTTTTCTGTTGGCAGGCAATATTGGAACATGAAATTTAAGGATGCTACCTCCGCTGATCAAGCAGCGGCGGCTGAGTTTAGAGAACATGCAAGCCTACCTTCCAGAGCAGTTGTAGAACTTTCAAGGCAATATTGTGTTGATGATGGTGGTTCATGCCACTTAGGTTTCAAGGATTAAAGGTTGGAACATGGCCAATCATTTCCTAGATATGGTAATGGTAATTTTTCTGTTGGCAAGTAGAATTGGAACATGAAATTTAAGATGCTATCTCTGCTGCTCAAGCAGCGGCTGAGTTTGCAGAACATTCAAGCCTAGCTGCCAGAACTATTGTAGAACTTTCAATGCAATATTGTGTTGATGATGGTGATTCATGCCACTTAGTTTTCAAGGATTAAAGGTTGGAACATGGCCAATCATTTCCTGGATATGGTAATGGTAATTTTTCTGTTGGCAAGTAGAATTGGAACATGAAATTTAAGATGCTATCTCTGCTGCTCAAGCAGCGGCTGAGTTTGCAGAACATTCAAGCCTAGCTGCCAGAACTATTGTAGAACTTTCAATGCAATATTGTGTTGATGATGGTGATTCATGCCACTTAGTTTTCAAGGATTAAAGGCTGGAACATGGGCAAGCATTTACTGGAGATGGTAATGTTAATTTTTCTGTTGGCTGGCAATATTGGAACATTAAATTTAAGGATGCTACCTCCGCTGATCAAGCAGCGGCGGCTGAGTTTAGAGAACATGCAAGCCTACCTTCCAGAGCAGTTGTAGAACTTTCAAGGCAATATTGTGTTGATGATGGTGGTTCATGCCACTTAGGTTTCAAGGATTAAAGGTTGGAACATGGCCAATCATTTCCTGGATATGGTAATGGTAATTTTTCTGTTGGCAAGTAGAATTGGAACATGAAATTTAAGATGCTATCTCTGCTGCTCAAGCAGCGGCTGAGTTTGCAGAACATTCAAGCCTAGCTGCCAGAACTGTTGTAGAACTTTCAAGGCAATATTATGTTGATGATGGTGATTCATGCCACTTAGTTTTCAAGGATTAAAGTTTGGAACATGGGCAAGCATTTACTGGAGATGGTAATGTTAATTTTTCTGTTGGCAAGCAGAATTGGAACATGAAATTTAAGGATGCTACCTCTGCTGCTCAAGCAGCGGCTGAGTTTGCAGAACATATAAGCCTAGCTGCCAGAGCTGTTGTAGAACTTTCAATGCAATATTGTGTTGATGATGGTGGTTCATGCCACTTAGGTTTCAAGGATGAAAGGTTGGAACATGGGCAATCATTTCCTTGAGATGGTAATGGTAATTTTTCTGTTGGCAGGCAGAATTGGAACATGAAAGTAAAGGATGCTACCTCTGCTGCTCAAGCAACGGCTGAGTTTGCAGAACATGCAAGCCTAGCTGCTAGAGCTGTTGTAGAACTTTCAAGGCAATATTGTGTTGATGATGGTGGTTCATGCCACTTAGGTTTCAAGGATGATAGGTTGGAACATGGGTAATCATTTCCTTGAGAAGGTAATGGTAATTTTTCTGTTGGCAGGCAATATTGGAACATGAAATTTAAGGATGCTACCTCCGCTGATGAAGCAGCGGCGGCTGAGTTTAGAGAACATGCAAGCCTACCTTCCAGAGCAGTTGTAGAACTTTCAAGGCAATATTATGTTGATGATGGTGGTTCATGCCACTTAGGTTTCAAGGATTAAAGGTTGGAACATGGCCAATCATTTCCTGGATATGGTAATGGTAATTTTTCTGTTGGCAAGTAGAATTGGAACATGAAATTTAAGATGCTATCTCTGCTGCTCAAGCAGCGGCTGAGTTTGCAGAACATTCAAGCCTAGTTCCCAGAGCTGTTGTAGAACTTTCAATGCAATATTGTGTTGATGATGGTGATTCATGCCACTTAGTTTTCAAGGATTAAAGGTTGGAACATGGGCAAGCATTTACTGGAGATGGTAATGTTAATTTTTCTGTTGGCAAGCAGAATTGGAACATGAAATTTAAGGATGCTACCTCTGCTGCTCAAGCAGCGGCTGAGTTTGCAGAACATATAAGCCTATCTGCCAGAGCTGTTGTAGAACTTTCAATGCAATATTGTGTTGATGATGGTGGTTCGTGCCACTTAGTTTTCAAGGATGAAAGGTTGGAACATGGGCAATCATTTCCTTGAGATGGTAATGGTAATTTTTCTGTTGGCAGGCAGAATTGGAACATGAAAGTAAAGGATGCTACCTCTGCTGCTCAAGCAACGGCTGAGTTTGCAGAACATGCAAGCCTAGCTGCTAGAGCTGTTGTAGAACTTTCAAGGCAATATTGTGTTGATGATGGTGGTTCATGCCACTTAGGTTTCAAGGATGATAGGTTACAACAAGACATAACGGAAATATTAAAAATAAAACCGTTACAAACAGAATATTACAATAAAATATTTACAATATAAAAATAGTCATAAATACAACAAATCCACTAAAGACTAAACAAAAATATAATCTGAACCACTTTTAAAGAATGATAGAAAAATACAGAATAACTACTTACATGACAAAAAGAATGCTAGAAAAATATAAAATACTAGTCCTATATTTTATCAAAGAATTAAAACCTACTGACATAAAAATAGATATTTGGGAAAAAATACTTAAATACGAAAAAGAAGTAGAAGACCCACAAAATACATACGATTTGGTAGAAGAATATTCAGACTTATGAAGATTTATGAACAAAAGCTAATCGGAGCTAAATCCGACCCACAAACCCCCCAAAATGAACATACGATTTGGTAGAAGAATATTCAGACTTATGAAGATTTATGAACAAAAGCTAATCGGAGCTTAAACAGGCTTTTATAAGTATTTCTGTTCCTCCTAAGTGTACATATTTGATCGGATTTTTTGCTTTTATATTCTGAATTTCTTTATTTATTGTTCTTTTATTTATTATAGGTATTTTAGCTTTTCCTCTAGTATATTTACAATCTATTATATGTTCTTTTTGACTTATTACATAATATTCTTCTTTTTTAATTTTGAACCAGTCTATAGTATATCTTTTTAGACCTAGATACAAAAAAGAAATTACAATCATTCTTAGGATTAGTTAACCAAGTTAGAGAATATATACCAAAATTCTGTTTGTAACAAAATTACAGGAATTATATAAAGAATATAAAATCACGAAAAAGGACAAATTAATAAACAAAATGTCAAAACTAGAATATAAGTATATCTTACAACTTAAGATTAAACATAAAATATGAATAAAGAAGAATTTGCGGTAGACGAAAAAACATACGAAAATTTGGATGGATTAAAAATAAAAATAATAACTTCAAATATAGGAAGAAGATATAAGAAAGTAGGAGAAAACATATATTTAATGTTAGAAAAAGAAACTGCAAGATTAGAAGATAGTTTAACAGCAATGACAAGAATAATAAAAGAAAATGAAGAAATTGATAGGAAAAATGAAATTGAAAAAATTAGGCAACAAGCTAAAAAAGAATTACAGCAAGTGGAAGAAAACAAAAACACCAGGATAATGGAATTAGAAAAAGAATTAGCAATATTAAAAGAATTGTATGAAAACAAACAGAGAGAAAGAGAAAAGAAAAAAGAATTAGAGCAAGAAGAAAGATTGAAGGAAGAAATAGAAAAATTTAGGGAAAAATTAAAAGAGGACATAGAAGTAAAACTTGAAGAAATAAATGAAACTAATAATGAAAATGAACAGAATACAGAAAGTTCAGAAGATTCAGAAATAAGTGAAACATATACAGAACTTATAACTAAAACAAATAACATAATAAATCCAGAAATATATGCCGGAGATATAAGCGAAAAACCAAGTACATCAAAAGAAAGAAAATACAAACAAACAATACCAACATATTACAATAATAATTATGAACGAAGTGACAGAAGTAAAGTATTATGGGATAAAAGATTAAACAGAAAATGGACACCAAAAACAATAAATGAACAATATAACTTTTTGGACTTAGATTGCGTAGAAGACGTTAATAAAATAATACAACTATGGGTAGGATATATATCAAAACAATTAATAGATAATAAAATACCAATTCCAGAAGCACCAGGATATATAGAAAGGACAATAATAGGAACAGTAAAATTATGGATACAAAATCTAAATGATGAAAGTATAAAAGCATTAAGAAGTAATAAAAAATTCGATGGTGAATCAGCTACAACAACTATAGACATATTAATAAAATATGAATTAGCTATAAGAAATGAATTTAGTAGTATGACAACAGAAATAGAAGAGCAACAAAAAGAAAAAACAGTAAGTAGAAATCTAATGAACAAACTAGCTATATGTAACATGTGTTACATAGACGAATATACGTGTGCATTTAAAGAATATTACTATAAAGGAACATATAGTGTTGAAGAAGGAAAAGAAATCAGAAAAATATACTTTACAAAATTACCAGAACCTTTTAGTTCTAAAATAATAAGAGATTGGGAAAAAGCAGGATTAGAAGATACCTTAGGAGCTAGAATTAGATATTTAAAGAATTGGTTTATAGAATTATGTGAAAAACATAAAGAAGAAATTAAAATGGAAAAAACACTGATAAAAAACCTTACATGTTGTAAAATTAAAACTGCACCCCAGTTTGGATGTACAGATAATTATTATAAAAAGAAAAATTATAAAAGAAAATATAAAAAATATAGAAGAAATAAGTTAAAATATAAGTATAAAAACCCGAGGAAAAGATATTATATAAAAGATTACAAAAGAAAAAGACCATATAGAATTAAGAAAAAATTATCCGAATGTACTTGTTACAATTGTGGAAAATTAGGACACCTAGCCAAAGATTGTAAATTACCTAGAGACCCTAAAAAGAAACAAATAACAGAAATTAACACTGATAATGAAGAATACATGCAACTAGACTATATAGATTATGAATTAGATAGTGAAGATAGTATTTATGAATTAGAACCTGAATTAGAAACAGAAATAGAATCAGAAAAAGAACTATCAGATATAGAGGAAAATGACTGAAAACGATATACAAATAATAAGCAGAGAAGAATATAAGGATGAAGAATCAAGTGAACAAAAAGTAATATTTGATAATGATATTTTTGAAAAAATAAAAGGAAAAGATTTAGATTTAAGCATCGGTAAAATATTAGAAGTACCCAGAGCTGTTGTAGAACTTTCAATGCAATATTGTGTTGATGATGGTGATTCATGCCACTTAGTTTTCAAGGATTAAAGGTTGGAACATGGGCAAGCATTTACTGGAGATGGTAATGTTAATTTTTCTGTTGGCAGGCAATATTGGAACATGAAATTTAAGGATGCTACCTCCGCTGATCAAGCAGCGGCGGCTGAGTTTAGAGAACATGCAAGCCTACCTTCCAGAGCAGTTGTAGAACTTTCAAGGCAATATTGTGTTGATGATGGTGGTTCATGCCACTTAGGTTTCAAGGATTAAAGGTTGGAACATGGCCAATCATTTCCTGGATATGGTAATGGTAATTTTTCTGTTGGCAAGTAGAATTGGAACATGAAATTTAAGATGCTATCTCTGCTGCTCAAGCAGCGGCTGAGTTTGCAGAACATTCAAGCCTAGCTGCCAGAACTGTTGTAGAACTTTCAATGCAATATTGTGTTGATGATGGTGATTCATGCCACTTAGTTTTCAAGGATTAAAGGTTGGAACATGGCCAATCATTTCCTGGATATGGTAATGGTAATTTTTCTGTTGGCAAGTAGAATTGGAACAAGAAATTTAAGATGCTATCTCTGCTGCTCAAGCAGCGGCTGAGTTTGCAGAACATTCAAGCCTAGCTGCCAGAACTGTTGTAGAACTTTCAATGTAATATTGTGTTGATGATGGTGATTCATGCCACTTAGTTTTCAAGGATTAAAGGTTGGAACATGGGCAAGCATTTACTGGAGATGGTAATGTTAATTTTTCTGTTGGCAGGCAATATTGGAACATGAAATTTAAGGATGCTACCTCCGCTGATCAAGCAGCGGCGGCTGAGTTTAGAGAACATGCAAGCCTACCTTCCAGAGCAGTTGTAGAACTTTCAAGGCAATATTGTGTTGATGATGGTGGTTCATGCCACTTAGGTTTCAAGGATTAAAGGTTGGAACATGGCCAATCATTTCCTGGATATGGTAATGGTAATTTTTCTGTTGGCAAGTAGAATTGGAACATGAAATTTAAGATGCTATCTCTGCTGCTCAAGCAGCGGCTGAGTTTGCAGAACATTCAAGCCTAGCTGCCAGAACTGTTGTAGAACTTTCAATGCAATATTGTGTTGATGATGGTGATTCATGCCACTTAGTTTTCAAGGATTAAAGGTTGGAACATGGCCAATCATTTCCTGGATATGGTAATGGTAATTTTTCTGTTGGCAAGTAGAATTGGAACATGAAATTTAAGATGCTATCTCTACTGCTCAAGCAGCGGCTGAGTTTGCAGAACATTCAAGCCTAGCTGCCAGAACTGTTGTAGAACTTTCAATGCAATATTGTGTTGATGATGGTGATTCATGCCACTTAGTTTTCAAGGATTAAAGGCTGGAACATGGGCAAGCATTTACTGGAGATGGTAATGTTAATTTTTCTGTTGGCAGGCAATATTGGAACATGAAATTTAAGGATGCTACCTCCGCTGATCAAGCAGCGGCGGCTGAGTTTAGAGAACATGCAAGCCTACCTTCCAGAGCAGTTGTAGAACTTTCAAGGCAATATTGTGTTGATGATGGTGGTTCATGCCACTTAGGTTTCAAGGATTAAAGGTTGGAACATGGCCAATCATTTCCTGGATATGGTAATGGTAATTTTTCTGTTGGCAAGTAGAATTGGAACATGAAATTTAAGATGCTATCTCTGCTGCTCAAGCAGCGGCTGAGTTTGCAGAACATTCAAGCCTAGCTGCCAGAACTGTTGTAGAACTTTCAATGCAATATTGTGTTGATGATGGTGATTCATGCCACTTAGTTTTCAAGGATTAAAGGTTGGAACATGGGCAAGCATTTACTGGAGATGGTAATGTTAATTTTTCTGTTGGCAGGCAATATTGGAACATGAAATTTAAGGATGCTACCTCCGCTGATCAAGCAGCGGCGGCTGAGTTTAGAGAACATGCAAGCCTACCTTCCAGAGCAGTTGTAGAACTTTCAAGGCAATATTGTGTTGATGATGGTGGTTCATGCCACTTAGGTTTCAAGGATTAAAGGTTGGAACATGGCCAATCATTTCCTGGATATGGTAATGGTAATTTTTCTGTTGGCAAGTAGAATTGGAACATGAAATTTAAGATGCTATCTCTGCTGCTCAAGCAGCGGCTGAGTTTGCAGAACATTCAAGCCTAGCTGCCAGAACTGTTGTAGAACTTTCAATGCAATATTGTGTTGATGATGGTGATTCATGCCACTTAGTTTTCAAGGATTAAAGGTTGGAACATGGCCAATCATTTCCTGGATATGGTAATGGTAATTTTTCTGTTGGCAAGTAGAATTGGAACATGAAATTTAAGATGCTATCTCTGCTGCTCAAGCAGCGGCTGAGTTTGCAGAACATTCAAGCCTAGCTGCCAGAACTGTTGTAGAACTTTCAATGCAATATTGTGTTGATGATGGTGATTCATGCCACTTAGTTTTCAAGGATTAAAGGTTGGAACATGGGCAAGCATTTACTGGAGATGGTAATGTTAATTTTTCTGTTGGCAGGCAATATTGGAACATGAAATTTAAGGATGCTACCTCCGCTGATCAAGCAGCGGCGGCTGAGTTTAGAGAACATGCAAGCCTACCTTCCAGAGCAGTTGTAGAACTTTCAAGGCAATATTGTGTTGATGATGGTGGTTCATGCCACTTAGGTTTCAAGGATTAAAGGTTGGAACATGGCCAATCATTTCCTGGATATGGTAATGGTAATTTTTCTGTTGGCAAGTAGAATTGGAACATGAAATTTAAGATGCTATCTCTGCTGCTCAAGCAGCGGCTGAGTTTGCAGAACATTCAAGCCTAGCTGCCAGAACTGTTGTAGAACTTTCAATGCAATATTGTGTTGATGATGGGGATTCATGCCACTTAGTTTTCAAGGATTAAAGGTTGGAACATGGCCAATCATTTCCTGGATATGGTAATGGTAATTTTTCTGTTGGCAAGTAGAATTGGAACATGAAATTTAAGATGCTATCTCTGCTGCTCAAGCAGTGGCTGAGTTTGCAGAACATTCAAGCCTAGCTGCCAGAACTGTTGTAGAACTTTCAATGCAATATTGTGTTGATGATGGTGATTCATGCCACTTAGTTTTCAAGGATTAAAGGCTGGAACATGGGCAAGCATTTACTGGAGATGGTAATGTTAATTTTTCTGTTGGCAGGCAATATTGGAACATGAAATTTAAGGATGCTATCTCCGCTGATCAAGCAGCGGCGGCTGAGTTTAGAGAACATGCAAGCCTACCTTCCAGAGCAGTTTTAGAACTTTCAAGGCAATATTGTGTTGATGATGGTGGTTCATGCCACTTAGGTTTCAAGGATTAAAGGTTGGAACATGGCCAATCATTTCCTGGATATGGTAATGGTAATTTTTCTGTTGGCAAGTAGAATTGGAACCTGAAATTTAAGATGCTATCTCTGCTGCTCAAGCAGCGGCTGAGTTTGCAGAACATTCAAGCCTAGTTGCCAGAGCTGTTGTAGAACTTTCAATGCAATATTGTGTTGATGATGGTGATTCATGCCACTTAGTTTTCAAGGATTAAAGGTTGGAACATGGGCAAGCATTTACTGGAGATGGTAATGTTAATTTTTCTGTTGGCAGGCAATATTGGAACATGAAATTTAAGGATGCTACCTCCGCTCATCAAGCAGCGGCGGCTGAGTTTAGAGAACATGCAAGCCTACCTTCCAGAGCAGTTGTAGAACTTTCAAGGCAATATTGTGTTGATGATGGTGGTTCATGCCACTTAGGTTTCAAGGATTAAAGGTTGGAACATGGCCAATCATTTCCTGGATATGGTAATGGTAATTTTTCTGTTGGCAAGTAGAATTGGAACCTGAAATTTAAGATGCTATCTCTGCTGCTCAAGCAGCGGCTGAGTTTGCAGAACATTCAAGCCTAGTTGCCAGAGCTGTTGTAGAACTTTCAATGCAATATTGTGTTGATGATGGTTATTCATGCCACTTAGTTTTCAAGGATTAAAGGTTGGGACATGGGCAAGCATTTACTGGAGATGGTAATGTTAATTTTTCTATTGGCAGGCAATATTGGAACATGAAATTTAAGGATGCTACCTCCGCTGATCAAGCAGCGGCGGCTGAGTTTAGAGAACATGCAAGCCTACCTTCCAGAGCAGTTGTAGAACTTTCAAGGCAATATTGTGTTGATGATGGTGGTTCATGCCACTTAGGTTTCAAGGATTAAAGGTTGGAACATGGCCAATCATTTCCTAGATATGGTAATGGTAATTTTTCTGTTGGCAAGTAGAATTGGAACATGAAATTTAAGATGCTATCTCTGCTGCTCAAGCAGCGGCTGAGTTTGCAGAACATTCAAGCCTAGCTGCCAGAACTGTTGTAGAACTTTCAATGCAATATTGTGTTGATGATGGTGATTCATGCCACTTAGTTTTCAAGGATTAAAGGTTGGAACATGGCCAATCATTTCCTTGATATGGTAATGGTAATTTTTCTGTTGGCAAGTAGAATTGGAACATGAAATTTAAGATGCTATCTCTGCTGCTCAAGCAGCGGCTGAGTTTGCAGAACATTCAAGCCTAGCTGCCAGAACTGTTGTAGAACTTTCAATGCAATATTGTGTTGATGATGGTGATTCATGCCACTTAGTTTTCAAGGATTAAAGGTTGGAACATGGGCAAGCATTTACTGGAGATGGTAATGTTAATTTTTCTGTTGGCAGGCAATATTGGAACATGAAATTTAAGGATGCTACCTCCGCTGATCAAGCAGCGGCGGCTGAGTTTAGAGAACATGCAAGCCTACCTTCCAGAGCAGTTGTAGAACTTTCAAGGCAATATTGTGTTGATGATGGTGGTTCATCTATTGGCAGGCAGAATTGGAACATGAAATTTAAGGATACTACCTCTGCTGCTCAAGCAGTAGCTGAGTTTGTAGAACATGCAAGCCTATCTACCAGAGCTGTTATAGAACTTTTAAGGCAGTATTGTGTTGTTGGTGGTGGTTCATGCCACTTAATTTTCAAGGATGAAAGGTTGGAACATGGGCCATCATTTCCTTGAGATGGTAAATTTTCTATTGGCAGGCAAAATTGGAACATGAAATTTAAGGATGCTAACTCTTCTGCTCAAGCAGCGGCTGAGTTTTCAAAACTTCCAAGCCTAGCTGCCAGAGCTGTTGTAGAACTTTCAAGTCAATTTTGTGTTGATGATGGTGGTTCATACCACTTAGGCTTCAAGGATGAAAGGTTGGAACATATGCGATAATTTTCTGGAGATGGTAATGGTAATTTTTCTGTTGGCATGTAGAATTGGGACATGCAATTTAAGGATGCTACCTCTTCTACTCAAGCAGCGGCTGAGTTTGCAGAACATGCAAGCCTAGCTGCAAGAGCTGTTGTAGAACTTTCAAGGCAATATTGTGTTGATGATGGTGGTTCATGCCACTTTGGTTTCAAGGATAAAAGGTTGGAACATGGGCCATCATTTCCTGGAGATGGTAAAGTTTCTATTGGCAGGAAGAATTAAAACATGAAATTTAAGGATGCTACCTCTGCTGCTCAAGCAGCGGCTGAGTTTGCAAAACATCCAAGCCCAGCTGCTAGAGTTGTTGTAGAACTTTCAAGGCAATATTTTGTTGATGATGGTAGTTCATGCCACTTAGGTTTCAAGGATGAAAGGTTGGAACATGGGCAATCATATTCTGGAGATGGTAAATTTTCTATTGGCAGGCAGAATTGGAACATAAAATTTAAGGATGCTACCTATGCTGCTCAAGTAGGGACTGAGTTTGCAGAACATGCAAGCCTAGCTGCCAGAGATGTTGTAGAACTTTCAAGGCCAAATTTTGTTGATGATGGTGGTTCATGCCACTTAGGTTTCAAGGATGAAAGGTTGGAACATGGGCAATCATTTCCTGGAGATGGTAATGGTAATTTTTCTGTTGGCAGACAGAATTGGAACATAAAATTTAAGGATGCTACCTCTGATGCTCAAGTAGCGACTGATTTTGCAGAACAGGCAAGCCTAGTTGCCAGAGCTATTGTAGAACTTTTAAGGCAATAATGTGTTGATGATGGTGGTTCATGCCACTTAGTTTTTAAGGATGAAAGGATGGGACATGGGCAATCAGTTCCTTGAGATGGTAATGGTAAATCTTATTGTTGGTAGGGAGTATTGGAACATGAAATTTAAGGATGCTACCTCTGCTGCTCAAGCAACGGCTGAGTTTGGAGAACATGCAAGCCCAGCTGCCAGAGCTGTTGGAGAACTTTCAAGGCAATATTGTTTTGATGATGGTGGTTCATGCCACTTAGGTTTAAAGGATGAAAGGTTGGAACATGGGCAAGCATTTCCTGGAGATGGTAATGGTAATTTTTCTGTTGGCAGGAAGAATTGGAACATGAAATTTAAGGATGCTACCTCTGCTACTCAAACAACGGCTGAGTTTGCAGAACTTGCAAGCCTAGCTGCCAGAGCTGTTATAGAACTTTCAAGACAATATTGTGTTGATGATGGTGGTTCATACCACTTAGGTTTCAAGGATGAAAGGTTGGAACATGGGCAATCATTTCCTTGAGATGGTAATGGTAAATCTTCTGGTTGGTAGGCAGTATTGGAACATGAAATTTAAGGATGCTACCTATACTGCTCAAGCAGCGGTTGAGTTTGGAGAACATGCAAGCCTAGCTGCCAGAGCTATTGGAGAACTTTCAAGGCAATATTGTTTTGATGATGGTGGTTCATGCCACTTAGGTTTAAAGGATGAAAGGTTGGAACATGTGCAAGCATTTTCTGGATATGGTATTAGTAATTTTTCTGTTGGCAAGAAGATTTGGAACATGAAATTTAAGGATGCTACCTCTGCTGCTCAAACAACGGCAGAGTTTGCAGAACATGCAACCCTAGCTGCCAGAGCTGTTGTAGAACTTTCAAGGCAATATTGTGTTGATGATGGTGGTTCATGCCACTTAGGTTTCAAGGATGAAAGGTTGGAACATGGGCAATCATTTCCTTGAGATGGTAATGGCAAATCTTATTGTTAGTAGGGAGTATTGGAACATGAAATTTAAGGATGCTACCTATGCTGCTCAAGCAGCGGTTGAGTTTGGAGAACATGCAAGCCTAGCTGCCAGAGCTATTGGAGAACTTTCAAGGCAATATTGTTTTGATGATGGTGGTTCATGCCACTTAGGTTTAAAGGATGAAAGGTTGGAACATGGGCAAGCATTTTCTGGATATGGTATTGGTAATTTTTCTGTTGGCAAGAAGAATTGGAACATGAAATTTAAGGATGCTACCTCTGCTGCTCAATCAACGGCTGAGTTTTTAGAACATGCAAGCCTAGCTGCCAGAGGTGTTATAGAACTTTCAAGGCAATATTGTGTAGATGATGGTGGTTCATGCTACTTAGGTTTCAAGGATGAAAGGTTTGATAATGGGCAAGCATTTCCTGGAGATGGTAATGGTAATTATTCTGTTGGCAAGCAGAATTGGAACATGAAATTTAAGGATACTACCTATGCTGCTCAAGCAGCGGTTGAGTTTGGAGAACATGCAAGCCTAGCTGCCAGAGCTGTTGGAGAACTTTCAAGGCAATATTGTTTTGATGATGGTGGTTCATGCCACTTAGGTTTAAAGGATGAAAGGTTGGAACATGGGCAAGCATTTTCTGGATATGGTATTGGTAATTTTTCTGTTGGCAAGAAGAATTGGAACATGAAATTTAAGGATGCTACCTCTGCTGGTCAAACAACGGCTGAGTTTTCAGAACATGCAAGCCTAGCTGCCAGAGGTGTTATAGAACTTTCAAGGCAATATTGTGTAGATGATGGTGGTTCATGCCACTTAGGTTTCAAGGATGAAAGGTTTGATAATGGGCAAGCCTTTCCTGGAGATGGTAATGGTAATTATTCTGTTGGCAAGCAGAATTGGAACATGAAATTTAAGGATACTACCTCTGCTGCTCAAGCAGCGGCTGAGTTTGCAGAACATGCAAGCCTAGCTGCCAGAGCTGTTATAGAACTTTCAAGGCAATATTGTGTTGATGATGGTGGTTCATGCCACTTAGGTTTCAAGGATGAAAGGTTGGAACATGGGCAATCATTTCCTTGAGATGGTAATGGCAAATCTTATTGTTAGTAGGGAGTATTGGAACATGAAATTTAAGGATGCTACCTATGCTGCTCAAGCAGCGGTTGAGTTTGGAGAACATGCAAGCCTAGCTGCCAGAGCTATTGGAGAACTTTCAAGGCAATATTGTTTTGATGATGGTGGTTCATGCCACTTAGGTTTAAAGGATGAAAGGTTGGAACATGGGCAAGCATTTTCTGGATATGGTATTGGTAATTTTTCTGTTGGCAAGAAGAATTGGAACATGAAATTTAAGGATGCTACCTCTGCTGCTCAATCAACGGCTGAGTTTTTAGAACATGCAAGCCTAGCTGCCAGAGGTGTTATAGAACTTTCAAGGCAATATTGTGTAGATGATGGTGGTTCATGCTACTTAGGTTTCAAGGATGAAAGGTTTGATAATGGGCAAGCATTTCCTGGAGATGGTAATGGTAATTATTCTGTTGGCAAGCAGAATTGGAACATGAAATTTAAGGATACTACCTATGCTGCTCAAGCAGCGGTTGAGTTTGGAGAACATGCAAGCCTAGCTGCCAGAGCTGTTGGAGAACTTTCAAGGCAATATTGTTTTGATGATGGTGGTTCATGCCACTTAGGTTTAAAGGATGAAAGGTTGGAACATGGGCAAGCATTTTCTGGATATGGTATTGGTAATTTTTCTGTTGGCAAGAAGAATTGGAACATGAAATTTAAGGATGCTACCTCTGCTGCTCAAACAACGGCTGAGTTTTCAGAACATGCAAGCCTAGCTGCCAGAGGTGTTATAGAACTTTCAAGGCAATATTGTGTAGATGATGGTGGTTCATGCCACTTAGGTTTCAAGGATGAAAGGTTTGATAATGGGCAAGCCTTTCCTGGAGATGGTAATGGTAATTATTCTGTTGGCAAGCAGAATTGGAACATGAAATTTAAGGATACTACCTCTGCTGCTCAAGCAGCGGCTGAGTTTGCAGAACATGCAAGCCTAGCTGCCAGAGCTGTTATAGAACTTTCAAGGCAATATTGTGTTGATGATGGTAGTTCATGCCACTTCGGTTTCAAGGATGAAAGGTTGGAACATGGGCAATCATTTCCTGGAGATGGTTATGGTAATTTTTCTGTTGGCAGGCAGAATTGGAACATAAAATTTAAGGATGCTACCTCTGCTGCTCAAGTAGCAACTGAGTTTGTAGAACATGCTAGCCTAACTACCAGAGCTGTTGTAGAACTTTAAATGCAATATTTTGTTGATGACGGTGGTTCATGCCACTTAGGTTTCAAGGATGAAAGGTTGGAACATGGGCAATCATTTCCTGGAGATGGTAATGGTAATTCTTCTGTTGGCAGGCAGAATTGGAACATGAAATTTAAGGATGCTACCTCGGCTGCTCAAGCAGCGACTGATTTTGCAGAACAGGCAAGCCTAGCTGCCAGAGCTGTTGCAGAACTTTTAAGGCAATATTGTGTTGATGATGGTGGTTCATGCCACTTAGTTTTTAAGGATGAAAGGTTGGAACATGGGCAATCATTTCCTTGAGATGGTAATGGTAATTTTTCTGTTCGCAGGCAGTATTGGAACATGAAATATAAGGATGCTACCTCTGCTGCTCAAGCAGCGGATAAGTTTGGAGAACATGCAAGCCTAGCTGTGAGAGCTGTTGGAGAACTTTCAAGGCAATATTGTTTTGATGATGGTGGTTCATGCCACTTAGGTTTAAAGGATGAAAGGTTGGAACATGGGCAAGCATTTCCTGGAGATGGTATTGGTAATTTTTCTGTTGGCAGGCAGAATTGGAACATGAAATTTAAGGATGCTACCTCTGCTGCTCAAACAACGGCTGAGTTTGCAGAACATGCAAGCCTAGCTGCCAGAGCTGTTGTAGAACTTTCAAGGCAATATTGTGTTGATGATGGTGGTTCATGCCACTTAGTTTTTAAGGATGAAAGGTTGGAACATGGGCAATCATTTCCTTGAGATGGTAATGGTAAATCTTCTTGTTCGCAGGCAGTATTGGAACATGAAATTTAAGGATGCTACCTATGCTGCTCAAGCAGCGGATGAGTTTGGAGAACATGCAAGCCTAGCTGCTAGAGCTGTTGGAGAACTTTCAAGGCAATATTGTTTTGATGATGGTGGTTCATGCCACTTAGGTTTAAAGGATGAAAGGTTGGAACATGGGCAAGCATTTCCTGGAGATGGTAATGGTAATTTTTCTGTTGGCAAGAAGAATTGGAACATGAAATTTAAGGATGCTATCTCTGCTACTCAAACAACGGCTGAGTTTGCAGAACATGCAAGCCTAGCTGCCAGAGCTGTTGTAGAACTTTCAAGACAATATTGTGTTGATGATGGTGGTTCATGCCACTTAGGTTTCAAGGATGAAAGGTTGGAACATGGGCAATCATTTCCTTGAGATGGTAATGGTAAATCTTCTTGTTGGTAGGCAGTATTGGAACATGAAATTTAAGGATGCTACCTATGCCGCTCAAGCAGCAGTTGAGTTTGGAGAACATGCAAGCCTAGCTGCCAGAGCTGTTGGAGAACTTTCAAGGCAATATTGTTTTGATGATGGTGGTTCGTGCCACTTAGGTTTAAAGGATGAAAGGTTGGAACATGGGCAAGCATTTTCTGGATATAGTATTGGTAATTTTTCTGTTGACAAGAAGAATTGGAACATGAAATTTAAGGATGCTACCTCTGCTGCCCAAACAACGGCTGAGTTTGCAGAACATGCAAGCCTAGCTGCCAGAGCTATTGTAGAACTTTCAAGGCAATATTGTGTTGATGATGGTGGTTTATGCCACTTAGGTTTCAAGGATGAAAGGTTGGAACATGGGCAATCATTTCCTTGAGATGGTAATGGTAAATCTCATTGTTGGTAGGGAGTATTGGAACATGAAATTTAAGGATGCTACCTATGCTGCTCAAGCAGCGGTTGAGTTTGGAGAACATGCAAGCCTAGCTGCCAGAGCTGTTGGAGAACTTTCAAGGCAATATTGTGTTGACGATGGTGGTTCATGCCACTCAGGTTTCAAGGATGAAAGGTTTGAACATGGGAAAGCATTTCCTGGAGATGGTAATGGTAATTTTTCTGTTGGCAAGCAGAATTGGAACATGAAATTTAAGGATACTACCTCTGCTGCTCAAGCAGCGGCTGAGTTTGGAGAACATGCAAGCCTAGCTTCCAGAGCTGTTGGAGAATTTTAACGCAATATTTTGATGATGATGGCGGTTCATGCCACTTAGGTTTCAAGGATGAAAGGGTGGAACATGGGCAAGCATTTCCTGGAGATGGTAATGGTAATTTTTTTGTTGGCAAGCATAATTGGAACATGAAATTTAAGGATTCTACCTCTGATGCTCAAGTAGTTGCTGAGTTTGCAGAACATGCAAGCCTAGCTGCCAGAGCTGTTGTAGAACTTTCAAGGCAATATTGTGTTGATGATGGTGGTTCATGCCACTTAGGTTTCAAGGATGAAAGGTTGGACCATGGGCAATCATTTCCTGGAGATGGTAATGGTAATTTTTCTATTGGCAGGCAGAATTGGAACATGAAATTTGAGGATGCTACCTCTGCTGCTCAAGTAGCGACTGAGTTTGCAGAACAGGCAAGCCTAGCGGCCAGACTTGTTGTAGAATTTTCAAGGCAATATTGTGTTGATGATGGTGGTTCATGCCACTTAGTTTTCAAGGATGAAAGATTGGAACATGGGCAATCATTTCCTTGAGATGTTAATGGTAAATCTTTTTGTTGGTAGGCAGTATTGGACCATGAAATTTAAGGATGCTACCTATGCTGCTCAAGCAGCGGTTGAGTTTGGAGAACATGCAAGCCTAGCTGCCAGAGCTGTTGGAGAACTTTCAAGGCAATATTGTTTTGATGATGGTGGTTCATGCCACTTAGGTTTAAAGGATGAAAGGTTGGAACATGGGCAAGCATTTCCTGGATATGGTATTGGTAATTTTTCTGTTGGCAAGAAGAATTGGAACATGAAATTTAAGGATGCTACCTCTGCTGCTCAAACAACGGCTGAGTTTGCCGAACATGCAAGCCTAGCTGCCAGAGCTGTTGTAGAACTTTCAAGGCAATATTGTGTTGATGATGGTGGTTCATGCCACTTAGGTTTCAAGGATGAAAGGTTGGAACATGGGCAATCATTTCCTTGAGATGGTAATGGTAAATCTTCTTGTTGGTAGGCAGTATTGGAACATGAAATTTAAGGATGCTACCTATGCTGCTCAAGCAGCGGTTGAGTTTGGAGAACATGCAAGCCTAGCTGCCAGAGCTGTTGGAGAACTTTCAAGGCAATATTGTTTTGATGATGGTGGTTCATGCCACTTAGGTTTAAAGGATGAAAGGTTGGAACATGGGCAAGCATTTCCTGGATATGGTATTGGTAATTTTTCTGTTGGCAAGAAGAATTGGAACATGAAATTTAAGCATGCTACCTCTGCTGCTCAAACTACGGCTGAGTTTGCAGAACATGCAAGCCTAGCTGCTAGAGCTGTTGTAGAACTTTCAAGGCAATATTGTGTTGATGATGGTGGTTCATGCCACTTAGGTTTCAAGGATGAAAGTTTGGAACATGGGCAATCATTTCCTTGAGATGGTAATGGTAAATCTTCTTGTTGGTAGGCAGTATTGGAAACATGAAATTTAAGGATGCTACCTATGCTGCTCAAGCAGCGGTTGAGTTTGGAGAACATGCAAGCCTAGCTGCCAGAGCTGTTGGAGAACTTTCAAGGCAATATTGTTTTGATGATGGTGGTTCATGCCACTTAGGTTTAAAGGATGAAAGGTTGGAACATGGGCAAGCATTTCCTGGATATGGTATTGGTAATTTTTCTGTTGGCAAGAAGAATTGGAACATGAAATTTAAGGATGCTACCTCTGCTGCTCAAACAACGGCTGAGTTTGCAGAACACGCAAGCCTAGCTGCCAGAGCTGTTGTAGAACTTTCAAGGCAATATTGTATTGATAATGGTGGTTCATGCCACTTAGGTTTCAAGGATGAAAGGTTGGAACATGGGCAATCATTTCCTTGAGATGGTAATGGTAAATCTTATTTTTGGTAGGGAGTATTGGAACATGAAATTTAAGGATGCTACCTATGCTGCTCAAGCAGCGGTTGGGTTTGGAGAACATGCAAGCCTAGCTGCCAGAGCTGTTGGAGAACTTTCAAGGCAATATTGTTTTGATGATGGTGGTTCATGCCACTTAGGTTTAAAGGATGAAAGGTTGGAACATGGGCAAGCATTTCCTGGATATGGTATTGGTAATTTTTCTGTTGGCAAGAAGAATTGGAACATGAAATTTAAGGATGCTACCTCTGCTGCTCAAACAACGGCTGAGTTTGCAGAACATGCAAGCCTAGCTGCCAGAGCTGGTGTAGAACTTTCAAGGCAATATTGTGTTGATGATGGCGGTTCATGCCACTTAGGTTTCAAGGATGAAAGGGTTGAACATGGGCAAGCATTTCCTGGGGATGGTAATGGTAATTTTTCTGTTGGCAAGCACAATTGGAACATGAAATTTAAGGATACTACCTCTGATGCTCAAGCAGTGGCTGAGTTTGCAGAACATGCAGGCCTAGCTGCTAGAGCTGTTGTAGAACTTTCAAGGCAATATTGTGTTGATGATGGTGGTTCATGCCACTTAGGTTTTAAGGATGAAAGGTTGGACCATGGGCAATCATTTCCTGGAGATGGTAATGGTAATTTTTCTATTGGCAGGCAGAATTAGAACATGAAATTTGAGGATGCTACCTCTGCTGCTCAAGTAGCGACTGAGTTTGCAGAACAGGCAAGCCTAGCGGCCAGAACTATTGTAGAATTTTCAAGGCAATATTGTTTTGATGATAGTGGTTCATGCCACTTAGTTTTCAAGGATGAAAGATTGGAACATGGGCAATCATTTTCTTGAGATGGTAATGGTAAATCTTCTTGTTGGTAGGCAGTATTGGAACATGAAATTTAAGGATGCTACCTATGCTGCTCAAGCAGCGGTTGAGTTTGGAGAACATGCAAGCCTAGCTGCCAGAGCTGTTGGAGAACTTTCAAGGCAATATTGTTTTGATGATGGTGGTTCATGCCACTTAGGTTTAAAGGATGAAAGGTTGGAACATGGGCAAGCATTTCCTGGATATGGTATTGGTAATTTTTCTGTTGGCAAGAAGAATTGGAACATGAAATTTAAGGATGCTACCTCTGCTGCTCAAACTACGGCTGAGTTTGCAGAACATGCAAGCCTAGCTGCCAGAGCTGTTGTAGAACTTTCAAGGCAATATTGTGTTGATGATGGCGGTTCATGCCACTTAGGTTTCAAGGATGAAAGGGTGGAACATGGGCAAACATTTCCTGGAGATGGTAATGGTAATTTTTCTGTTGGCAAGCATAATTGGAACATGAAATTTAAGGATACTACCTCTGATGCTCAAGCAGTGGCTGAGTTTGCAGAACATGCAAGCCTAGCTGCCAGAGCTGTTGTAGAACTTTCAAGGCAATATTGTGTTGATGATGGTAGTTCATGCCACTTAGGTTTCAAGGATGAAAGGTTGGACCATGGGCAATCATTTCCTGGAGATGGTAAAGGTAATTTTTCTGTTGGCAAGTAGAATTGGAACATGAAATTTAAGGATACTACCTCTGCTGCTCAAGCAGCGGCTGAGTTTGGAGAACATGCAAGCCGAGCTTCCAGAGCTGTTGGAGAACTTTCAACACAATATTTTGATGATGATAGCGGTTCATGCCACTTAAGTTTCAAGGATGAAAGGGTGGAACATGAGCATTTCCTGGAGATGGTAATGGTAATTTTTCTATTGGCAAGCATAATTGGAACATGAAATTTAAGGATACTACCTCTGATTGCTCAAGTAGTGGCTGAGTTTGCAGAACATGCAGGCCTAGCTGCCAGAGCTGTTGTAGAACTTTCAAGGCAATATTGTGTTGATGATGGTGGTTCATGCCACTTAGGTTTCAAGGATGAAAGGTTGGACCATGGGCAATCATTTCCTGGAGATGGTAATGGTAATTTTTCTATTGGCAGGCAGAATTGGAACATGAAATTTGAGGATGCTACCTCTGCTGCTCAAGTAGCGACTGAGTTTGCAGAACAGGCAAGCCTAGCGGCCAGAACTGTTGTAGAATTTTCAAGGCAATATTGTGTTGATGATGGTGGTTCATGCCACTTAGTTTTCAAGGATGAAAGATTGGAACATGGGCAATCATTTCCTTGAGATGGTAATGGTAAATCTTCTTGTTGGTAGGCAGTATTGGAACATGAAATTTAAGGATGCTACCTATGCTGCTCAAGCAGCGGTTGAGTTTGGAGAACATGCAAGCCTAGCTGCCAGAGCTGCTGGAGAACTTTCAAGGCAATATTGTTTTGATGATGGTGGTTCATGCCACTTAGGTTTAAAGGATGAAAGTTTTGGAACATGGGCAAGCATTTCCTGGATATGGTATTGGTAATTTTTCTGTTGGCAAGAAGAATTGGAACATGAAATTTAAGGATGCTACCTCTGCTGCTCAAACAACGGCTGAGTTTGCAGAACATGCAAGCCTAGCTGCCAGAGCTGTTGTAGAACTTTCAAGGCAATATTGTGTTGATGGTGGTGGTTCATGCCACTTAGGTTTCAAGGATGAAAGGTTGGAACATGGGCAATCATTTCCTTGAGATAGTAATGGTAAATCTTCTTGTTGGTAGGCAGTATTGGAACATGAAATTTAAGGATGCTACCTATGCTGCTCAAGCAGCGGCTGAGTTTGGAGAACATGCAAGCCTAGCTGCCAGAGCTGTTGGAGAACTTTCAAGGCAATATTGTGTTGATGGTGGTGGTTCATGCCACTTAGGTTTCAAGGATGAAAGGTTGGAACATGGGCAATCATTTCCTTGAGATAGTAATGGTAAATCTTCTTGTTGGTAGGCAGTATTGGAACATGAAATTTAAGGATGCTACCTATGCTGCTCAAGCAGCGGCTGAGTTTGGAGAACATGCAAGCCAAGCTGCCTGAGCTGTTGGAGAACTTTCAAGGCAATATTGTGTTGATAATGGTGGTTCATGCCACTTAGGTTTCAAGGATGAAAGGTTGGACCATGGGCAATCATTTCCTGGAGATAGTAATGGTAAATCTTCTTGTTGGTAGGCAGTATTGGAACATGAAATTTAAGGATGCTACCTCTGTTGCTCAAGCAGTGGATGAGTTTGGAGATCATGAAAGCCTAGCTGCCAGAGCTGTTGGAGAACTTTCAAGGAAATATTGTGTTGATGATGGTGGTTCATGCCACTTAGGTTTCAAGGACGAAAGGTTGGAACATGGGCAATCATTTCCTAGAGATTGTAATGGTAATTTTTCTATTGGCAGGCTGTATTGGAACATGAAATTTAAGGATGCTACCTCTGCTGCACAAGCAGCGGTTGAGTTTGGAGAACATGCAAGCCTAGCTGCCAGAGCTGTTGGAGAACTTTCAAGGCAATATTGTGTTGATGATGGTGGTTTATGCCACTTAGTTTTCAAGGTTGAAAGGTTGGAACATGGGCAATCATTTCCTTGAGATGGTAATGGTAATTTTTCTGTTGGTAGGTAGTATTGGAACATGAAATTTAAGGATGCTACCTCTGCTGCATAAGCAGCGGCTGAGTTTGGAGAACATGCAAGCCTAGCTGCCAGAGCTGTTGGAGAACTTTCAAGGCAATATTGTGTTGATGGTGGTGGTTCATGCCACTTAGGTTTCAAGGATGAAAGGTTGGAACATGGGCAATCATTTCCTTGAGATAGTAATGGTAAATCTTCTTGTTGGTAGGCAGTATTGGAACATGAAATTTAAGGATGCTACCTCTGTTGCTCAAGCAGCGGATGAGTTTGGAGATCACGAAAGCCTAGCTGCCAGAGCTGTTGGAGAACTTTCAAGGAAATATTGTGTTGATGATGGTGGTTCATGCCACTTAGGTTTCAAGGACGAAAGGTTGGAACATGGGCAATCATTTCCTAGAGATTGTAATGGTAATTTTTCTGTTGGCAGGCAGTATTGGAACATGAAATTTAAGGATGCTACCTCTGCTGCACAAGCAGCGGTTGAGTTTGGAGAACATGCAAGCCTAGCTGCCAGAGCTGTTGGAGAACTTTCAAGGCAATATTGTGTTGATGATGGTGGTTTATGCCACTTAGTTTTCAAGGTTGAAAGGTTGGAACATGGGCAATCATTTCCTTGAGATGGTAATGGTAATTTTTCTGTTGGTAGGTAGTATTGGAACATGAAATTTAAGGATGCTACCTCTGCTGCATAAGCAGCGGCTGAGTTTGGAGAACATGCAAGCCTAGCTGCCAGAGCTGTTGGAGAACTTTCAAGGCAATATTATGTTGATTAGGGTGGTTCATGCCACTTAGGTTTCAAGGATGAAAGGTTGGAACATGGTCAAACATTTCCTGGAGATTGTTATGGTAATTTTTCTGTTGGCAAGAAGAATTGGAACATGAAATTTAAGGATGCTACCTCTGCTGCTCAAGCAGCGACTGAGTTTGCAAAACATGCAAGCCTAGCTACCAGAGATGTTGTAGAACTTTCAAGGCAATATTGTGTTGATGATGGTGGTTCATGCCACTTAGGTTTCAAGGATGAAAGGTTGGAACATGGGCAATCATTTCCTTGAGATGGTAATGGTAATTTTTCTATTGGCAGGCAGAATTGGAACATGAAATTTGAGGATGCTACCTCTGCTGCTCAAGTAGCGACTGAGTTTGCAGAACAGGCAAGCCTAGCGGCCAGAACTGTTGTAGAATTTTCAAGGCAATATTGTGTTGATGATGGTGGTTCATGCCACTTAGTTTTCAAGGATGAATGATTGGAACATGGGCAATCATTTCCTTGAGATGGTAATGGTAAATCTTCTTGTTGGTAGGCAGTACTGGAACATGAAATTTAAGGATGCTACCTATGCTGCTCAAGCAGCGGTTGAGTTTGGAGAACATGCAAGCCTAGCTGCCAGAGCTTCTGGAGAACTTTCAAGGCAATATTGTTTTGATGATGGTGGTTCATGCCACTTAGGTTTAAAGGATGAAAGGTTGGAACATGGGCAAGCATTTCCTGGATATGGTATTGGTAATTTTTCTGTTGGCAAGAAGTATTGGAACATGAAATTTAAGGATGCTACCTCTGCTGCTCAAACAACGGCTAAGTTTGCAGAACATGCAAGCCTAGCTGCCAGAGCTGTTGTAGAACTTTCAAGGCAATATTGTGTTGATGATGGTGGTTCATGCCACTTAGGTTTCAAGGATGAAAGGTTGGAACATGGGCAATCATTTCCTTGAGATGGTAATGGTAATTTTTCTGTTGGCAGGCAGAATTGGAACATGAAATTTAAGGATGCTACCTCTGCTGCTCAAGCAGCGGCTGAGTTTGCAGAACATGCAAGCCTAGCTGCCAGAGCTGTTGGAGAACTTTCAAGGAAATATTGTGTTGATGATGGTGGTTCATGCCACTTAGGTTTCAAGGATGAAAGGTTGGACATGGGCAATCATTTCCTGGAGATGGTAATGGTAATTTTTCTATTGGCAGGCAGAATTGGAACATGAAATTTGAGGATGCTACCTCTGCTGCTCAAGTAGCGACTGAGTTTGCAGAACAGGCAAGCCTAGCGGCCAGAACTGTTGTATAATTTTCAAGGTAATATTGTGTTGATGATGGTGGTTCATGCAACTTAGTTTTCAAGGATGAAAGATTGGAACATGGGCAATCATTTCCTTGAGATGGTAATGGTAATTTTTCAGTTGGCAGGCAGTATTGGAACATGAAATTTAACGATGCTCCGTCTGCTGCTCTAGCAGCGAATGAGTTTTTAGAACATGCAAGCCTAGCTACCAGAGATGTTGGAGAACTTTCAAGGCAATATTGTGTTGATGATGGTGATTTATGCCACTTAGTTTTCAAGGTTGAAAGGTTGGAACATGGGCAATCATTTCCTTGAGATGGTAATGGTAATTTTTCTGTTGGTAGGCAGTATTGGAACATGAAATTTAAGGATGCTACCTCTGTTGCTCAAGCAGCGGATGAGTTTGGAGATCATGCAAGCCTAGCTGCCAGAGCTATTGGAGAACTTTCAAGGAAATATTGTGTTGATGATGGTGGTTCATGCCACTTAGGTTTCAAGGACGAAAGGTTGGAACATGGGCAATCATTTCCTAGAGATTGTAATGGTAATTTTTCTGTTGGCAGGCAGTATTGGAACATGAAAGAACATGCAAGCCTAGCTGCCAGAGATGTTGGAGAACTTTCAAGGCAATATTGTGTTGATGATGGTGGTTTATGCCACTTAGTTTTCAAGGTTGAAAGGTTGGAACATGGGCAATCATTTCCTTGAGATGGTAATGGTAATTTTTCTGTTGGTAGGTAGTATTGGAACATGAAATTTAAGGATGCTACCTCTGCTGCATAAGCAGCGGCTGAGTTTGGAGAACATGCAAGCCTAGCTGCCAGAGCTGTTGGAGAACTTTCAAGGCAATATTATGTTGATTAGGGTGGTTCATGCCACTTAGGTTTCAAGGATGAAAGGTTGGAACATGGTCAAGCATTTCCTGGAGATTGTTATGGTAATTTTTCTGTTGGCAAGAAGAATTGGAACATGAAATTTAAGGATGCTACCTCTGCTGCTCAAGCAGCGGCTGAGTTTGCAGAACATGCAAGCCTAGCTGCCAGAGCTGTTGTAGAACTTTCAAGGCAATATTGTGTTGATGATGGTGGTTCATGCCACTTAGGTTTCAAGGATGAAAGGTTGGAACATGGGCAATCATTTCCTTGAGATGGTAATGGTAATTTTTCTATTGGCAGGCAGAATTGGAACATGAAATTTGAGGATGCTACCTCTGCTGCTCAAGTAGCGACTGAGTTTGCAGAACAGGCAAGCCTAGCGGCCAGAACTGTTGTAGAATTTTCAAGGCAATATTGTGTTGATGATGGTGGTTCATGCCACTTAGTTTTCAAGGATGAAAGATTGGAACATGGGCAATCATTTCCTTGAGATGGTAATGGTAAATCTTCTTGTTGGTAGGCAGTATTGGAACATGAAATTTTAGGATGCTACCTATGCTGCTCAAGCAGCGGTTGAGTTTTGGAGAACATGCAAGCCTAGCTGCCAGAGCTGCTGGAGAACTTTCAAGGCAATATTGTTTTGATGATGGTGGTTCATGCCACTTAGGTTTAAAGGATGAAAGGTTGGAACATGGGCAAGCATTTCCTGGATATGGTATTGGTAATTTTTCTGTTGGCAAGAAGAATTGGAACATGAAATTTAAGGATGCTACCTCTGCTGCTCAAACAACGGCTAAGTTTGCAGAACATGCAAGCCTAGCTGCCAGAGCTGTTGTAGAACTTTCAAGGCAATATTGTGTTGATGATGGTGGTTCATGCCACTTAGGTTTCAAGGATGAAAGGTTGGAACATGGGCAATCATTTCCTTGAGATGGTAATGGTAATTTTTCTATTGGCAGGCAGAATTGGAACATGAAATTTGAGGATGCTACCTCTGCTGCTCAAGTAGCGACTGAGTTTGCAGAACAGGCAAGCCTAGCGGCCAGAACTGTTGTAGAATTTTCAAGGCAATATTGTGTTGATGATGGTGGTTCATGCCACTTAGTTTTCAAGGATGAAAGATTGGAACATGGGCAATCATTTCCTTGAGATGGTAATGGTAAATCTTCTTGTTGGTAGGCAGTATTGGAACATGAAATTTAAGGATGCTACCTATGCTGCTCAAGCAGCGGTTGAGTTTGGAGAACATGCAAGCCTAGCTGCCAGAGCTGTTGGAGAACTTTCAAGGCAATATTGTTTTGATGATGGTGGTTCATGCCACTTAGGTTTAAAGGATGAAAGTTTGGAACATGGGCAAGCATTTCCTGGATATGGTATTGGTAATTTTTCTGTTGGCAAGAAGAATTGGAACATGAAATTTAAGGATGCTACCTCTGCTGCTCAAACAACGGCTAAGTTTGCAGAACATGCAAGCCTAGCTGCCAGAGCTGTTGTAGAACTTTCAAGGCAATATTGTGTTGATGATGGTGGTTCATGCCACTTAGGTTTCAAGGATGAAAGGTTGGAACATGGGCAATCATTTCCTTGAGATAGTAATGGTAAATCTTCTTGTTGGTAGGCAGTATTGGAACATGAAATTTAAGGATGCTACCTATGTTGCTCAAGCAGCGGCTGAGTTTGGAGAACATGCAAGCCTAGCTGCCAGAGCTGTTGGAGAACTTTCAAGGCAATATTGTGTTGATGATGGTGGTTCATGCCACTTAGGTTTCAAGGATGAAAGGTTGGACATGGGCAATCATTTCCTGGAGATGGTAATGGTAATTTTTCTATTGGCAGGCAGAATTGGAACATGAAATTTGAGGATGCTACCTCTGCTGCTCAAGTAGCGACTGAGTTTGCAGAACAGGCAAGCCTAGCGGCCAGAACTGTTGTATAATTTTCAAGGTAATATTGTGTTGATGATGGTGGTTCATGCAACTTAGTTTTCAAGGATGAAAGATTGGAACATGGGCAATCATTTCCTTGAGATGGTAATGGTAATTTTTCAGTTGGCAGGCAGTATTGGAACATGAAATTTAACGATGCTACGTCTGCTGCTCTAGCAGCGAATGAGTTTTTAGAACATGCAAGCCTAGCTACCAGAGATGTTGGAGAACTTTCAAGGCAATATTGTGTTGATGATGGTGGTTTATGCCACTTAGTTTTCAAGGTTGAAAGGTTGGAACATGGGCAATCATTTCCTTGAGATGGTAATGGTAATTTTTCAGTTGGCAGGCAGTATTGGAACATGAAATTTAACGATGCTACGTCTGCTGCTCTAGCAGCGAATGAGTTTTTAGAACATGCAAGCCTAGCTGCCAGAGATGTTGGAGAACTTTCAAGGCAATATTGTGTTGATGATGGTGGTTCATGCCACTTAGTTTTCAAGGATGAAAGGTTGGAACATGGGCAATCATTTCCTTGATATGGTAATGGTAATTTTTCTGTTGGTAGGCAGTATTGGAACATGAAATTTAAGGATGCTACCTCTGTTGCTCAAGCAGCGGATGAGTTTGGAGATCATGCAAGCCTAGCTGCCAGAGCTGTTAGAGAACTTTCAAGGAAATATTGTGTTGATGATGGTGGTTCATGCCACTTAGGTTTCAAGGACGAAAGGTTGGAACCTGGGTAATTTTTCTGTTGGCAGGCAGTATTGGAACATGAAATTTAACGATGCTACCTCTGCTGCACAAGCAGCGGTTGAGTTTGGAGAACATGCAAGCCTAGCTGCCAGAGATGTTGGAGAACTTTCAAGGCAATATTGTGTTGATGATGGTGGTTTATGCCACTTAGTTTTCAAGGTTGAAAGGTTGGAACATGGGCAATCATTTCCTTGAGATGGTAATGGTAATTTTTCTGTTGGTAGGTAGTATTGGAACATGAAATTTAAGGATGCTACCTCTGCTGCATAAGCAGCGGCTGAGTTTGGAGAACATGCAAGCCTAGCTGCCAGAGCTGTTGGAGAACTTTCAAGGCAATATTATGTTGATTAGGGTGGTTCATGCCACTTAGGTTTCAAGGATGAAAGGTTGGAACATGGTCAAGCATTTCCTGGAGATTGTTATGGTAATTTTTCTGTTGGCAAGAAGAATTGGAACATGAAATTTAAGGATGCTACCTCTGCTGCTCAAGCAGCGGCTGAGTTTGCAGAACATGCAAGCCTAGCTGCCAGAGCTGTTGTAGAACTTTCAAGGCAATATTGTGTTGATGATGGTGGTTCATGCCACTTAGGTTTCAAGGATGAAAGGTTGGAACATGGGCAATCATTTCCTTGAGATGGTAATGGTAATTTTTCTATTGGCAGGCAGAATTGGAACATGAAATTTGAGGATGCTACCTCTGCTGCTCAAGTAGCGACTGAGTTTGCAGAACAGGCAAGCCTAGCGGCCAGAACTGTTGTAGAATTTTCAAGGCAATATTGTGTTGATGATGGTGGTTCATGCCACTTAGTTTTCAAGGATGAAAGATTGGAACATGGGCAATCATTTCCTTGAGATGGTAATGGTAAATCTTCTTGTTGGTAGGCAGTATTGGAACATGAAATTTTAGGATGCTACCTATGCTGCTCAAGCAGCGGTTGAGTTTGGAGAACATGCAAGCCTAGCTGCCAGAGCTGCTGGAGAACTTTCAAGGCAATATTGTTTTGATGATGGTGGTTCATGCCACTTAGGTTTAAAGGATGAAAGGTTGGAACATGGGCAAGCATTTCCTGGATATGGTATTGGTAATTTTTCTGTTGGCAAGAAGAATTGGAACATGAAATTTAAGGATGCTACCTCTGCTGCTCAAACAACGGCTGAGTTTGCAGAACATGCAAGCCTAGCTGCCAGAGCTGTTGTAGAACTTTCAAGGCAATATTGTGTTTATGGTGGTGGTTCATGCCACTTAGGTTTCAAGGATGAAAGGTTGGAACATGGGCAATCATTTCCTTGAGATAGTAATGGTAAATCTTCTTGTTGGTAGGCAGTATTGGAACATGAAATTTAAGGATGCTACCTATGCTGCTCAAGCAGCGGCTGAGTTTGGAGAACATGCAAGCCTAGCTGCCAGAGCTGTTGGAGAACTTTCAAGGCAATATTGTGTTGATGATGGTGGTTCATGCCACTTAGGTTTCAAGGATGAAAGGTTGGACCATGGGCAATCATTTCCTGGAGATGGTAATGGTAATTTTTCTATTGGCAGGCAGAATTGGAACATGAAATTTGAGGATGCTACCTCTGCTGCTCAAGTAGCGACTGAGTTTGCAGAACAGGCAAGCCTAGCGGCCAGAACTGTTGTATAATTTTCAAGGTAATATTGTGTTGATGATGGTGGTTCATGCAACTTAGTTTTCAAGGATGAAAGATTGGAACATGGGCAATCATTTCCTTGAGATGGTAATGGTAATTTTTCAGTTGGCAGGCAGTATTGGAACATGAAATTTAACGATGCTACGTCTGCTGCTCTAGCAGCGAATGAGTTTTTAGAACATGCAAGCCTAGCTACCAGAGATGTTGGAGAACTTTCAAGGCAATATTGTGTTGATGATGGTGGTTTATGCCACTTAGTTTTCAAGGTTGAAAGGTTGGAACATGGGCAATCATTTCCTTGAGATGGTAATGGTAATTTTTCAGTTGGCAGGCAGTATTGGAACATGAAATTTAACGATGCTACGTCTGCTGCTCTAGCAGCGAATGAGTTTTTAGAACATGCAAGCCTAGCTGCCAGAGATGTTGGAGAACTTTCAAGGCAATATTGTGTTGATGATGGTGGTTCATGCCACTTAGGTTTCAAGGATGAAAGGTTGGAACATGGGCAATCATTTCCTTGATATGGTAATGGTAATTTTTCTGTTGGTAGGCAGTATTGGAACATGAAATTTAAGGATGCTACCTCTGTTGCTCAAGCAGCGGATGAGTTTGGAGATCATGCAAGCCTAGCTGCCAGAGCTGTTGGAGAACTTTCAAGGAAATATTGTGTTGATGATGGTGGTTCATGCCACTTAGGTTTCAAGGACGAAAGGTTGGAACATGGGCAATCATTTCCTAGAGATTGTAATGGTAATTTTTCTGTTGGCAGGCAGTATATGAACATGAAATTTAGGGATGCTACCTCTGCTGCACAAGCAGTGATTGAGTTTGGAGAACATGCAAGCCTAGCTGCCAGAGCTTTTGGAGAACTTTCAAGGCAATATTGTGTTGATGATGGTGGTTTATGCCACTTAGTTTTCAAGGTTGAAAGGTTGGAACATGGGCAATCATTTCCTTGAGATGGTAATGGTAATTTTTCTGTTGGTAGGTAGTATTGGAACATGAAATTTAAGGATGCTACCTCTGCTGCATAAGCAGCGGCTGAGTTTGGAGAACATGCAAGCCTAGCTGCCAGAGCTGTTGGAGAACTTTCAAGGCAATATTATGTTGATTAGGGTGGTTCATGCCACTTAGGTTTCAAGGATGAAAGGTTGGAACATGGTCAAGCATTTCCTGGAGATTGTTATGGTAATTTTTCTGTTGGCAAGAAGAATTGGAACATGAAATTTAAGGATGCTACCTCTGCTGCTCAAGCAGTGGCTGAGTTTGCAGAACATGCAAGCCTAGTTGCTAGAGCTGTTGCAGAACTTTCAAGGCAATATTGTGTTGATGATGGTGGTTCATGCCACTTAGGTTTCAAGGATGAAAGGTTGGAACATGGGCAATCATTTCCTTGAGATGGTAATGGTAATTTTTCTATTGGCAGGCAGAATTGGAACATGAAATTTGAGGATGCTACCTCTGCTGCTCAAGTAGCGACTGAGTTTGCAGAACAGGCAAGCCTAGCGGCCAGAACTGTTGTAGAATTTTCAAGGCAATATTGTGTTGATGATGGTGGTTCATGCCACTTAGTTTTCAAGGATGAAAGATTGGAACATGGGCAATCATTTCCTTGAGATGGTAATGGTAAATCTTCTTGTTGGTAGGCAGTATTGGAACATGAAATTTAAGGATGCTACCTATGCTGCTCAAGCAGCGGTTGAGTTTGGAGAACATGCAAGCCTAGCTGCCAGAGCTGCTGGAGAACTTTCAAGGCAATATTGTTTTGATGATGGTGGTTCATGCCACTTAGGTTTAAAGGATGAAAGGTTGGAACATGGGCAAGCATTTCCTGGATATGGTATTGGTAATTTTTCTGTTGGTAAGAAGAATTGGAACATGAAATTTAAGGATGCTACCTCTGCTGCTCAAACAACGGCTGAGTTTGCAGAACATGCAAGCCTAGCTGCCAGAGCTGTTGTAGAACTTTCAAGGCAATATTGTGTTTATGGTGGTGGTTCATGCCACTTAGGTTTCAAGGATGAAAGGTTGGAACATGGGCAATCATTTCCTTGAGATAGTAATGGTAAATCTTCTTGTTGGTAGGCATTATTGGAACATGAAATTTAAGGATGCTACCTATGCTGCTCAAGCAGCGGCTGAGTTTGGAGAACATGCAAGCCTAGCTGCCAGAGCTGTTGGAGAACTTTCAAGGCAATATTGTGTTGATGATGGTGGTTCATGCCACTTAGGTTTCAAGGATGAAAGGTTGGACCATGGGCAATCATTTCCTGGAGATGGTAATGGTAATTTTTCTATTGGCAGGCAGAATTGGAACATGAAATTTGAGGATGCTACCTCTGCTGCTCAAGTAGCGACTGAGTTTGCAGAACAGGCAAGCCTAGCGGCCAGAACTGTTGTATAATTTTCAAGGTAATATTGTGTTGATGATGGTGGTTCATGCAACTTAGTTTTCAAGGATGAAAGATTGGAACATGGGCAATCATTTCCTTGAGATGGTAATGGTAATTTTTCAGTTGGCAGGCAGTATTGGAACATGAAATTTAACGATGCTACGTCTGCTGCTCTAGCAGCGAATGAGTTTTTAGAACATGCAAGCCTAGCTACCAGAGATGTTGGAGAACTTTCAAGGCAATATTGTGTTGATGATGGTGGTTTATGCCACTTAGTTTTCAAGGTTGAAAGGTTGGAACATGGGCAATCATTACCTTGAGATGGTAATGGTAATTTTTCAGTTGGCAGGCATTATTGGAACATGAAATTTAACGATGCTACGTCTGCTGCTCTAGCAGCGAATGAGTTTTTAGAACATGCAAGCCTAGCTGCCAGAGATGTTGGAGAACTTTCAAGGCAATATTGTGTTGATGATGGTGGTTCATGCCACTTAGGTTTCAAGGATGAAAGGTTGGAACATGGGCAATCATTTCCTTGATATGGTAATGGTAATTTTTCTGTTGGTAGGCAGTATTGGAACATGAAATTTAAGGATGCTACCTCTGTTGCTCAAGCAGCGGATGAGTTTGGAGATCATGCAAGCCTAGCTGCCAGAGCTGTTGGAGAACTTTCAAGGAAATATTGTGTTGATGATGGTGGTTCATGCCACTTAGGTTTCAAGGACGAAAGGTTGGAACATGGGCAATCATTTCCTAGAGATTGTAATGGTAATTTTTCTGTTGGCAGGCAGTATTGGAACATGAAATTTAGGGATGCTACCTCTGCTGCACAAGCAGCGATTGAGTTTGGAGAACATGCAAGCCTAGCTGCCAGAGCTTTTGGAGAACTTTCAAGGCAATATTGTGTTGATGATGGTGGTTTATGCCACTTAGTTTTCAAGGTTGAAAGGTTGGAACATGGGCAATCATTTCCTTGAGATGGTAATGGTAATTTTTCTGTTGGTAGGTAGTATTGGAACATGAAATTTAAGGATGCTACCTCTGCTGCATAAGCAGCGGCTGAGTTTGGAGAACATGCAAGCCTAGCTGCCAGAGCTGTTGGAGAACTTTCAAGGCAATATTATGTTGATTAGGGTGGTTCATGCCACTTAGGTTTCAAGGATGAAAGGTTGGAACATGGTCAAGCATTTCCTGGAGATTGTTATGGTAATTTTTCTGTTGGCAAGAAGAATTGGAACATGAAATTTAAGGATGCTACCTCTGCTGCTCAAGCAGCGGCTGAGTTTGCAGAACATGCAAGCCTAGCTGCCAGAGCTGTTGTAGAACTTTCAAGGCAATATTGTGTTGATGATGGTGGTTCATGCCACTTAGGTTTCAAGGATGAAAGGTTGGAACATGGGCAATCATTTCCTTGAGATGGTAATGGTAATTTTTCTATTGGCAGGCAGAATTGGAACATGAAATTTGAGGATGCTACCTCTGCTGCTCAAGTAGCGACTGAGTTTGCAGAACAGGCAAGCCTAGCGGCCAGAACTGTTGTAGAATTTTCAAGGCAATATTGTGTTGATGATGGTGGTTCATGCCACTTAGTTTTCAAGGATGAAAGATTGGAACATGGGCAATCATTTCCTTGAGATGGTAATGGTAAATCTTCTTGTTGGTAGGCAGTATTGGAACATGAAATTTTAGGATGCTACCTATGCTGCTCAAGCAGCGGTTGAGTTTGGAGAACATGCAAGCCTAGCTGCCAGAGCTGCTGGAGAACTTTCAAGGCAATATTGTTTTGATGATGGTGGTTCATGCCACTTAGGTTTAAAGGATTAAAGGTTTGAACATGGGCATGCATTTCCTGGATATGGTATTGGTAATTTTTCTGTTGGTAAGAAGAATTGGATCATGAAATTTAAGGATGCTACCTCTGCTGCTCAAACAACGGCTGAGTTTGCAGAACATGCAAGCCTAGCTGCCAGAGCTGTTGTAGAACTTTCAAGGCAATATTGTGTTTATGATGGTGGTTCATGCCACTTAGGTTTCAAGGATGAAAGGTTGGAACATGGGCAATCATTTCCTTGAGATAGTAATGGTAAATCTTCTTGTTGGTAGGCAGTATTGGAACATGAAATTTAAGGATGCTACCTATGCTGCTCAAGCAGCGGCTGAGTTTGGAGAACATGCAAGCCTAGCTGCCAGAGCTGTTGGAGAACTTTCAAGGCAATATTGTGTTGATGATGGTGGTTCATGCCACTTAGGTTTCAAGGATGAAAGGTTGGACCATGGGCAATCATTTCCTGGAGATGGTAATGGTAATTTTTCTATTGGCAGGCAGAATTGGAACATGAAATTTGAGGATGCTACCTCTGCTGCTCAAGTAGCGACTGAGTTTGCAGAACAGGCAAGCCTAGCGGCCAGAACTGTTGTATAATTTTCAAGGTAATATTGTGTTGATGATGGTGGTTCATGCAACTTAGTTTTCAAGGATGAAAGATTGGAACATGGGCAATCATTTCCTTGTGATGGTAATGGTAATTTTTCAGTTGGCAGGCAGTATTGGAACATGAAATTTAACGATGCTACGTCTGCTGCTCTAGCAGCGAATGAGTTTTTAGAATATGCAAGCCTAGCTACCAGAGATGTTGGAGAACTTTCAAGGCAATATTGTGTTGATGATGGTGGTTTATGCCACTTAGTTTTCAAGGTTGAAAGGTTGGAACATCGGCAATCATTTCCTTGAGATGGTAATGGTAATTTTTCAGTTGGCAGGCAGTATTGGAACATGAAATTTAACGATGCTACGTCTGCTGCTCTAGCAGCGAATGAGTTTTTAGAACATGCAAGCCTAGCTGCCAGAGATGTTGGAGAACTTTCAAGGCAATATTGTGTTGATGATGGTGGTTCATGCCACTTAGGTTTCAAGGATGAAAGGTTGGAACATGGGCAATCATTTCCTTGATATGGTAATGGTAATTTTTCTGTTGGTAGGCAGTATTGGAACATGAAATTTAAGGATGCTACCTCTGTTGCTCAAGCAGCGGATGAGTTTGGAGATCATGCAAGCCTAGCTGCCAGAGCTGTTGGAGAACTTTCAAGGAAATATTGTGTTGATGATGGTGGTTCATGCCACTTAGGTTTCAAGGACGAAAGGTTGGAACATGGGCAATCATTTCCTAGAGATTGTAATGGTAATTTTTCTGTTGGCAGGCAGTATTGGAACATGAAATTTAGGGATGCTACCTCTGCTGCACAAGCAGTGATTGAGTTTGGAGAACATGCAAGCCTAGCTGCCAGAGCTGTTGGAGAACTTTCAAGGCAATATTGTGTTGATGATGGTGGTTCATGCCACTTAGTTTTCAAGGTTGAAAGGTTGGAACATGGGCAATCATTTCCTTGAGATGGTAATGGTAATTTTTCTGTTGGTAGGTAGTATTGGAACATGAAATTTAAGGATGCTACCTCTGCTGCATAAGCAGCGGCTGAGTTTGGAGAACATGCAAGCCTAGCTGCCAGAGCTGTTGGAGAACTTTCAAGGCAATATTATGTTGATTAGGGTGGTTCATGCCACTTAGGTTTCAAGGATGAAAGGTTGGAACATGGTCAAGCATTTCCTGGAGATTGTTATGGTAATTTTTCTGTTGGCAAGAAGAATTGGAACATGAAATTTAAGGATGCTACCTCTGCTGCTCAAGCAGCGGCTGAGTTTGCAGAACATGCAAGCCTAGCTGCCAGAGCTGTTGTAGAACTTTCAAGGCAATATTGTGTTGATGATGGTGGTTCATGCCACTTAGGTTTCAAGGATGAAAGGTTGGAACATGGGCAATCATTTCCTTGAGATGGTAATGGTAATTTTTCTATTGGCAGGCAGTATTGGAACATGAAATTTAAGGATGCTACCTCTGCTGCTCAAGCAGCGGCTGATTTTGCAGAACATGCAAGCCTAGCTGCCAGAGCTGTTGTAGAACTTTCAAGGCAATATTGTGTTGATGATGGTGGTTCATGCCACTTAGGTTTCAAGGATGAAAGGTTGGACCATGGGCAATCATTTCCTGGAGATGGTAATGGTAATTTTTCTATTGGCAGGCAGAATTGGAACATGAAATTTGAGGATGCTACCTCTGCTGCTCAAGTAGCGACTGAGTTTGCAGAACAGGCAAGCCTAGCGGCCAGAACTGTTGTATAATTTTCAAGGTAATATTGTGTTGATGATGGTGGTTCATGCAACTTAGTTTTCAAGGATGAAAGATTGGAACATGGGCAATCATTTCCTTGAGATGGTAATGGTAATTTTTCAGTTGGCAGGCAGTATTGGAACATGAAATTTAACGATGCTACGTCTGCTGCTCTAGCAGCGAATGAGTTTTTAGAATATGCAAGCCTAGCTACCAGAGATGTTGGAGAACTTTCAAGGCAATATAGTGTTGATGATGGTGGTTTATGCCACTTAGTTTTCAAGGTTGAAAGGTTGGAACATGGGCAATCATTTCCTTGAGATGGTAATGGTAATTTTTCAGTTGGCAGGCAGTATTGGAACATGAAATTTAACGATGCTACGTCTGCTGCTCTAGCAGCGAATGAGTTTTTAGAACATGCAAGCCTAGCTGCCAGAGATGTTGGAGAACTTTCAAGGCAATATTGTGTTGATGATGGTGGTTCATGCCACTTAGGTTTCAAGGATGAAAGGTTGGAACATGGGCAATCATTTCCTTGATATGGTAATGGTAATTTTTCTGTTGGTAGGCAGTATTGGAACATGAAATTTAAGGATGCTACCTCTGTTGCTCAAGCAGCGGATGAGTTTGGAGATCATGCAAGCCTAGCTGCCAGAGCTGTTGGAGAACTTTCAAGGAAATATTGTGTTGATGATGGTGGTTCATGCCACTTAGGTTTCAAGGACGAAAGGTTGGAACATGGGCAATCATTTCCTAGAGATTGTAATGGTAATTTTTCTGTTGGCAGGCAGTATTGGAACATGAAATTTAGGGATGCTACCTCTGCTGCACAAGCAGCGATTGAGTTTGGAGAACATGCAAGCCTAGCTGCCAGAGCTGTTGGAGAACTTTCAAGGCAATATTGTGTTGATGATGGTGGTTTATGCCACTTAGTTTTCAAGGTTGAAAGGTTGGAACATGGGCAATCATTTCCTTGAGATGGTAATGGTAATTTTTCTGTTGGTAGGTAGTATTGGAACATGAAATTTAAGGATGCTACCTCTGCTGCATAAGCAGCGGCTGAGTTTGGAGAACATGCAAGCCTAGCTGCCAGAGCTGTTGGAGAACTTTCAAGGCAATATTATGTTGATTAGGGTGGTTCATGCCACTTAGGTTTCAAGGATGAAAGGTTGGAACATGGTCAAGCATTTCCTGGAGATTGTTATGGTAATTTTTCTGTTGGCAAGAAGAATTGGAACATGAAATTTAAGGATGCTACCTCTGCTGCTCAAGCAGCGGCTGAGTTTGCAGAACATGCAAGCCTAGCTGCCAGAGCTGTTGTAGAACTTTCAAGGCAATATTGTGTTGATGATGGTGGTTCATGCCACTTAGGTTTCAAGGATGAAAGGTTGGAACATGGGCAATCATTTCCTTGAGATGGTAATGGTAATTTTTCTATTGGCAGGCAGAATTGGAACATGAAATTTGAGGATGCTACCTCTGCTGCTCAAGTAGCGACTGAGTTTGCAGAACAGGCAAGCCTAGCGGCCAGAACTGTTGTAGAATTTTCAAGGCAATATTGTGTTGATGATGGTGGTTCATGCCACTTAGTTTTCAAGGATGAAAGATTGGAACATGGGCAATCATTTCCTTGAGATGGTAATGGTAAATCTTCTTGTTGGTAGGCAGTATTGGAACATGAAATTTAAGGATGCTACCTATGCTGCTCAAGCAGCGGTTGAGTTTGGAGAACATGCAAGCCTAGCTGCCAGAGCTGCTGGAGAACTTTCAAGGCAATATTGTTTTGATGATGGTGGTTCATGCCACTTAGGTTTAAAGGATGAAAGGTTGGAACATGGGCAAGCATTTCCTGGATATGGTATTGGTAATTTTTCTGTTGGTAAGAAGAATTGGAACATGAAATTTAAGGATGCTACCTCTGCTGCTCAAACAACGGCTGAGTTTGCAGAACATGCAAGCCTAGCTGCCAGAGCTGTTGTAGAACTTTCAAGGCAATATTGTGTTGATGGTGGTGGTTCATGCCACTTAGGTTTCAAGGATGAAAGGTTGGAACATGGGCAATCATTTCCTTGAGATAGTAATGGTAAATCTTCTTGTTGGTAGGCAGTATTGGAACATGAAATTTAAGGATGCTACCTATGCTGCTCAAGCAGCGGCTGAGTTTGGAGAACATGCAAGCCTAGCAGCCAGAGCTGTTGGAGAACTTTCAAGGCAATATTGTGTTGATGATGGTGGTTCATGCCACTTAGGTTTCAAGGATGAAAGGTTGGACCATGGGCAATCATTTCCTGGAGATGGTAATGGTAATTTTTCTATTGGCAGGCAGAATTGGAACATGAAATTTGAGGATGCTACCTCTGCTGCTCAAGTAGCGACTGAGTTTGCAGAACAGGCAAGCCTAGCGGCCAGAACTGTTGTATAATTTTCAAGGTAATATTGTGTTGATGATGGTGGTTCATGCAACTTAGTTTTCAAGGATGAAAGATTGGAACATGGGCAATCATTTCCTTGAGATGGTAATGGTAATTTTTCAGTTGGCAGGCAGTATTGGAACATGAAATTTAACGATGCTACGTCTGCTGCTCAAACAACGGCTGAGTTTGCAGAACATGCAAGCCTGGCTGCCAGAGCTGTTGTAGAACTTTCAAGGCAATATTGTGTTGATGGTGGTGGTTCATGCCACTTAGGTTTCAAGGATGAAAGGTTGGAACATGGGCAATCATTTCCTTGAGATAGTAATGGTAAATCTTCTTGTTGGTAGGCAGTATTGGAACATGAAATTTAAGGATGCTACCTATGCTGCTCAAGCAGCGGCTGAGTTTGGAGAACATGCGAGCCTAGCTGCCAGAGCTGTTGGAGAACTTTCAAGGCAATATTGTGTTGATGATGGTGGTTCATGCCACTCAGGTTTAAAGGATGAAAGGTTGGACCATGGGCAATCATTTCCTGGAGATGGTAATGGTAATTTTTCTATTGGCAGGCAGAATTGGAACATGAAATTTGAGGATGCTACCTCTGCTGCTCAAGTAGCGACTGAGTTTGCAGAACAGGCAAGCCTAGCGGCCAGAACTGTTGTATAATTTTCAAGGTAATATTGTGTTGATGATGGTGGTTCATGCAACTTAGTTTTCAAGGATGAAAGATTGGAACATGGGCAATCATTTCCTTGAGATGGTAATGGTAATTTTTCAGTTGGCAGGCAGTATTGGAACATGCAAACTCAGCCGTTGTTTGAGCAGCAGAGGTAGCATCCTTAAATTTCATGTTCCAATTCTTCTTGCTAACAAAAAAATTACCAATACCATGTCCAGGAAATGCTTGCCCATGTTCCAACCTTTCATCCTTTAAACCTAAATGGCATGAACCACCATCATCAAAACAATATTGCCTTGAAAGTTCTCCAACAGCTCTGGCAGCTAGGCTTGCATGTTCTCCAAACTGAACCGCTGCTTGAGCAGCATAGGTAGCATCCTTAAATTTCATGTTCCAATACTGCCTACCAACAAGAAGATTTACCATTACCATCTCAAGGAAATGATTGCCCATGTTCCAACCTTTCATCCTTGAAACCTAAGTGGCATGAACCACCATCATCAACACAATATTGCCTTGAAAGATCTCCAACAGCTCTGGCAGCTAGGCTTGCATGTTCTCCAAACTCAACCGCTGCTTGAGCAGCATAGGTAGCATCCTTAAATTTCATGTTCCAATTCTTCTTGCCAACAGAAAAATTAACATAACAATCTCCAGGAAATGCTTGACCATGTTCCAACCTTTCATCCTTGAAACCTAAGTGGCATGAACCACCCTAATCAACATAATATTGCCTTGAAAGTTCTCCAACAGCTCTGGCAGCTAGGCTTGCATGTTCTCCAAACTCAGCCGCTGCTTATGCAGCAGAGGTAGCATCCTTAAATTTCATGTTCCAATACTACCTACCAACAGAAAAATTACCATTACCATCTCAAGGAAATGATTGCCCATGTTCCAACCTTTCATCCTTGAAAACTAAGTGGCATGAACCGCCATCATCAACACAATATTGCCTTGAAAGTTCTCCAACAGCTCTGGCAGCTAGGCTTGCATGTTCTCCAAACTCAACCGCTGCTTGTGCAGCAGAGGTAGCATCCTTAAATTTCATGATCCAATACTGCATGCCAATAGAAAAATTACCATTACAATCTCTAGGAAATGATTGCCCATGTTCCAACCTTTCGTCCTTGAAACCAAAGTGGCATGAACCACCATCATCAACACAATATTTCCTTGAAAGTTCTCCAATAGCTCTGGCAGCTAGGCTTGCATGATCTCCAAACTCATCCGCTGCTTGAGCAACAGAGGTAGCATCCTTAAATTTCATGTTCCAATACTGCCTACCAACAGAAAAATTACCATTACCATATCAAGGAAATGATTGCCCATCTTCCAACCTTTCATCCTTGAAACCTAAGTGGCATAAACCACCATCATCAACACAAAATTTCCTTGAAAGTTCTCCAACATCTCTGGCAGCTAGGCTTGCATGTTCTAAAAACTCATTCGCTGCTAGAGCAGCAGACGTAGCATCATTAAATTTCATGTTCCTATACTGCCTGCCAACTGAAAAATTACCATTACCATCTCAAGGAAATGATTGCCCATGTTCCAATCTTTCATCCTTGAAAACTAAGTGGCATGAACCACCATCAACAACACAATATTACCTTGAAAATTCTACAACAGTTCTGGCCTTTAGGCTTGCCTGTTCTGCAAACTCAGTCGCTACTTGAGCAGCACAGGTAGCATCCTCAAATTTCATGTTCAAATTCTGCCTGCCAATAGAAAAATTACCATTACCATCTCCAGGAAATGATTGCCCATGGTCCAACATTTCATCCTTGAAACCTAAGTGGCATGAACCACCATCATCAACACAATATTGCCTTGAAAGTTCTACAACAGCTCTGGCAGCTAGGCTTGCATGTTCTCCAAACTCAGCCGCTGCTTGACCAGCATAGGTAGCATCCTTAAATGTCATGTTCCAATACTGCCTACCAACAAGAAGATTTACCATTACCATCTCAAGGAAATGATTGCCCATGTTCCAACCTTTCATCCTTGAAACCTAGGTGGCATGAACCGCCATCATCAACACAATATTGCCTTGAAAGTTCTACAACAGCTCTGGCAGCTAGGCTTGCATGTTCTGCAAACTCAGCCGTTATTTGAGCAGCAGAGGTAGCATCCTTAAATTTCACGTTCCAATTCTTCTTGCCAACAGAAAATTACCAATACCATATCCAGGAAATGCTTGCCCATGTTCCAACCTTCCATCCTTTAAACCTAAGTGGCATGAACAACCATCATCAAAACAATATTGCCTTGAAAGTTCTCCAACAGCACTGGCAGCTAGGCTTGCATGTTCTCCAAACTCAACCGCTGCTTGAGCAGCATAGGTAGCATCCTTAAATTTCATGTTCCAATACTGCCTACCAACAAGAAGATTTACCATTACCATCTCAAGGAAATGATTGCCCATGTTCCAACCTTTCATCCTTGAAAACTAAGTGGCATGAACCGCCATCATCAACACAATATTGCCTTGAAAGTTCTATAACAGCTCTGGCAGCTAGGCTTGCATGTTTTGCAAACTCAGCCGTTGTTTGAGCAGCAGAGGTAGCATCCTTAAATTTCATGTTCCAATTCTTTTTGCAAACAGAAAAATTACTAATACCATATCCTGGAAATGCTTGCCCATGTTCCAACCTTTCATCCTTTAAACCTAAGTGGCATGAACCACCATCATTAAAATAATATTGCCTTGAAAGTTCTCCAACAGCTCTGGCAGTTAGGCTTGCATGTTCTCCAAACTCAACCGCTGCTTGAGCAGCATAGGTAGCATCCTTAAATTTCATGTTCCAATACTCCCTACAAACAAGAAGATTTACCATTACCATATCAAGGAAATGATTGCCCATATTCCAACCTTTCATCCTTGAAACCTAAGTGGCATGAACCACCATCATCAACACAATATTGCCTTGAAAGTTCTCCAACAGCTCTGGCAGCTAGGCTTGCATGTTCTCCAAACTCAACCGCTGCTTGAGCAGCATAGGTAGCATCCTTAAATTTCAAGTTCCAATACTCCCTACCAACAATAAGATTTACCATTACCATCTCAAGGAAATGATTGCCCATGTTCCAACCTTTCATCCTTGAAACCTAAGTGGCATGAACCACCATCATCAACACAATATTGCCTTGAATGTTCTACAACAGCTCTGGCATCTAGGCTTGCATGTTCTGCAAACTCAGCCGCTGCTTGAGCAGCAGAGGTAGCATCCTTAAATTTCATGTTCCAATTCTTCTTGCCAACAGAAAAATTACCATAACAATCTCTAGGAAATGCTTGACCATGTTCCAACCTTTCATCCTTGAAACCTAAGTGGCATGAACCACCCTAATCAACATAATATTGCCTTGAAAGTTCTCCAACAGCTCTGGCAGCTAGGCTTGCATGTTCTCCAAACTCAGTCGCTGCTTATGCAGCAGAGGTAGCATCCTTAAATTTCATGTTCCAATACTACCTACCAACAGAAAAATTACCATTACCATCTCAAGGAAATGATTGCCCATGTTCCAACCTTTCAACCTTGAAAACTAAGTGACATAAACCACCATTATCAACACAATATTGCCTTGAAAGTTCTCCAACAGCTCTGGCAGCTAGGCTTGCATGTTCTCCAAACTCAACTGCTGCTTGTGCAGCAGAGGTAGCATCCTTAAATTTCATGTTCCAATACTGCCTGCCAACAGAAAAATTACCATTACAATCTCTAGGAAATGATTGCCCGTGTTCCAACCTTTCGTCCTTGAAACCTAAGCGGCATGAACCACCATCATTAACACAATATTTCCTTGAAAGTTCTCCAATAGCTCTGGCAGCTAGGCTTGCATGATCTCCAAACTCATCCGCTGCTTGAGCAACAGAGGTCCTTAAATTTCATGTTCCAATACTGCCTACCACCAGAAAAATTAACAATACCATATCCAGGAAATGCTTGCCCATGTTCCAACCTTCCATCCTTTAAACCTAAGTGGCATGAACCACCATCATCAAAACAATATTGCCTTGAAAGTTCTCCAACAGCACTGGCAGCTAGGCTTGCATGTTCTCCAAACTCAACCGCTGCTTGAGCAGCATAGGTAGCATCCTTAAATTTCATGTTCCAATACTGCCTACCAACAAGAAGATTTACCATTACCATATCAAGGAAATGATTGCCCATATTCCAACCTTTCATCCTTGAAACCTAAGTGGCATGAACCACCATCATCAACACAATATTGCCTTGAAAGTTCTCCAACAGCTCTGGCAGCTAGGCTTGCATGTTCTCCAAACTCAACCGCTGCTTGAGCAGCATAGGTAGCATCCTTAAATTTCAAGTTCCAATACTCCCTACCAACAATAAGATTTACCATTACCATCTCAAGGAAATGATTGCCCATGTTCCAACCTTTCATCCTTGAAACCTAAGTGGCATGAACCACCATCATCAACACAATATTGCCTTGAATGTTCTACAACAGCTCTGGCATCTAGGCTTGCATGTTCTGCAAACTCAGCCGCTGCTTGAGCAGCAGAGGTAGCATCCTTAAATTTCATGTTCCAATTCTTCTTGCCAACAGAAAAATTACCATAACAATCTCTAGGAAATGCTTGACCATGTTCCAACCTTTCATCCTTGAAACCTAAGTGGCATGAACCACCCTAATCAACATAATATTGCCTTGAAAGTTCTCCAACAGCTCTGGCAGCTAGGCTTGCATGTTCTCCAAACTCAGTCGCTGCTTATGCAGCAGAGGTAGCATCCTTAAATTTCATGTTCCAATACTACCTACCAACAGAAAAATTACCATTACCATCTCAAGGAAATGATTGCCCATGTTCCAACCTTTCAACCTTGAAAACTAAGTGACATAAACCACCATTATCAACACAATATTGCCTTGAAAGTTCTCCAACAGCTCTGGCAGCTAGGCTTGCATGTTCTCCAAACTCAACTGCTGCTTGTGCAGCAGAGGTAGCATCCTTAAATTTTATGTTCCAATACTGCCTGCCAACAGAAAAATTACCATTACAATCTCTAGGAAATGATTGCCCGTGTTCCAACCTTTCGTCCTTGAAACCTAAGCGGCATGAACCACCATCATTAACACAATATTTCCTTGAAAGTTCTCCAATAGCTCTGGCAGCTAGGCTTGCATGATCTCCAAACTCATCCGCTGCTTGAGCAACAGAGGTCCTTAAATTTCATGTTCCAATACTGCCTACCACCAGAAAAATTAACAATACCATATCCAGGAAATGCTTGCCCATGTTCCAACCTTCCATCCTTTAAACCTAAGTGGCATGAACCACCATCATCAAAACAATATTGCTTTGAAAGTTCTCCAACAGCACTGGCAGCTAGGCTTGCATGTTCTCCAAACTCAACCGCTGCTTGAGCAGCATAGGTAGCATCCTTAAATTTCATGTTCCAATACTGCCTACCAACAAGAAGATTTACCATTACCATCTCAAGGAAATGATTGCCCATGTTCCAACCTTTCATCCTTGAAAACTAAGTGGCATGAACCGCCATCATCAACACAATATTGCCTTGAAAGTTCTATAACAGCTCTGGCAGCTAGGCTTGCATGTTTTGCAAACTCAGCCGTTGTTTGAGCAGCAGAGGTAGCATCCTTAAATTTCATGTTCCAATTATTTTTGCCAACAGAAAAATTACCAATACCATATCCTGGAAATGCTTGCCCATGTTCCAACCTTTCATCCTTTAAACCTAAGTGGCATGAACCACCATCATTAAAATAATATTTCCTTGAAAGTTCTCCAACAGCTCTGGCAGCTAGGCTTGCATGTTCTCCAAACTCAACCGCTGCTTGAGCAGCATAGGTAGCATCCTTAAATTTCATGTTCCAATACTCCCTACAAACAAGAAGATTTACCATTACCATATCAAGGAAATGATTGCCCATGTTCCAACCTTTCATCCTTGAACCCTAAGTGGCATGAACCACCATCATCAACACAATATTGCCTTGAAAGTTCTCCAACAGCTCTGGCAGCTAGGCTTGCATGTTCTCCAAACTCAACCGCTGCTTGAGCAGCATAGGTAGCATCCTTAAATTTCATGTTCCAATACTTCCTACCAACAATAAGATTTACTATTACCATCTCAAGGAAATGATTGCCCATGTTCCAACCTTTCATCCTTGAAACCTAAGTGGCATGAACCACCATCATCAACACAATATTGCCTTGAATGTTCTACAACAGCTCTGGCATCTAGGCTTGCATGTTCTACAAACTCAGCCGCTGCTTGAGCAGCAGAGGTAGTATCCTTAAATTTCATGTTCCAATTCTTCTTGCCAACAGAAAAATTACCATAACAATCTCCAGGAAATGCTTGACCATGTTCCAACCTTTCATCCTTGAAACCTAAGTGGCATGAACCACCCTAATCAACATAATATTGCCTTTAAAGTTCTCCAACAGCTCAGGCAGCTAGGCTTGCATGTTCTCCAAACTCAGTCGCTGCTTATGCAGCAGAGGTAGCATCCTTAAATTTCATGTTCCAATACTACCTACCAACAGAAAAATTACCATTACCATCTTAAGGAAATGATTGCCCATGTTCCAACCTTTCAACCTTGAAAACTAAGTGGCATAAACCACCATCATCAACACAATATTGCCTTGAAAGTTCTCCAACAGCTCTGGCAGCTAGGCTTGCATGTTCTCCAAACTCAACTGATGCTTGTGCAGCAGAGGTAGCATCCTTAAATTTCATGTTCCAATACTGCCTGCCAATAGAAAAATTACCATTACAATCTCTAGGAAATGATTGCCCGTGTTCCAACCTTTCGTCCTTGAAACCTAAGTGGCATGAACCACCATCATCAACACAATATTTCCTTGAAAGTTCTCCAATAGCTCTGGCAGCTAGGCTTGCATGATCTCCAAACTCATCCGCTGCTTGAGCAACAGAGGTAGCATCCTTAAATTTCATGTTCCAATTCTTTTTGCCAACAGAAAAATTACCAATACCATATCCTGGAAATGCTTGCCCATGTTCAAGCCTTTCATCCTTTAAACCTTAGTGGCATGAACCACCATCATTAAAATAATATTGCCTTGAAAGTTCTCCAATAGCTCTGGCAGCTAGGCTTGCATGTTCTCAAAACTCAACCGCTGCTTGAGCAGCATAGGTAGCATCCTCAAATTTCATGTTCCAATACTCCCTACCAACAAGAAGATTTACCATTACCATCTCAAGGAAATGATTGCCCATGTTCCAACCTTTCATCCTTGAAACCTAAGTGGCATGAACCACCATCATCAACACAATATTGCCTTGAAAGTTCTCCAATAGCTCTGGCAGCTAGGCTTGCATGTTCTCCAAACTCAACCGCTGCTTGAGCAGCATAGGTAGCATCCTTAAATTTCATGTTCCAATACTGCCTACCAACAAGAAGATTTACCATTACCATCTCAAGGAGATGATTGCCCATGTTCCAACCTTTCATCCTTGAAAACTAAGTGGCATGAACTGCCATCATCAACACAATATTGCCTTGAAAGTTCTATAACAGCTCTGGCAGCTAGGCTTGCATGTTTTGCAAACTCAGCCGTTGTTTGAGCAGCAGAGGTAGCATCCTTAAATTTCATGTTCCAATTCTTTTTGCCAACAGAAAAATTACCAATACCATATCCTGGAAATGCTTGCCCATGTTCAAGCCTTTCATCCTTTAAACCTTAGTGGCATGAACCACCATCATTAAAATAATATTGCCTTGAAAGTTCTCCAATAGCTCTGGCAGCTAGGCTTGCATGTTCTCAAAACTCAACCGCTGCTTGAGCAGCATAGGTAGCATCCTCAAATTTCACTTTCCAATACTCCCTACCAACAAGAAGATTTACCATTACCATCTCAAGGAAATGATTGCCCATGTTCCAACCTTTCATCCTTGAAACCTAAGTGGCATGAACCACCATCATCAACACAATATTGCCTTGAAAGTTCTCCAACAGCTCTGGCAGCTAGGCTTGCATGTTCTCCAAACTCAACCGCTGCTTGAGCAGCATAGGTAGCATCCTTAAATTTCATGTTCCAATACTGCCTACCAACAAGAAGATTTACCATTACCATCTCAAGGAGATGATTGCCCATGTTCCAACCTTTCATCCTTGAAAACTAAGTGGCATGAACTGCCATCATCAACACAATATTGCCTTGAAAGTTCTATAACAGCTCTGGCAGCTAGGCTTGCATGTTTTGCAAACTCAGCCGTTGTTTGAGCAGCAGAGGTAGCATCCTTAAATTTCATGTTCCAATTCTTTTTGCCAACAGAAAAATTACCAATACCATATCCTGGAAATGCTTGCCCATGTTCCAACCTTTCATCCTTTAAACCTTAGTGGCATGAACCACCATCATTAAAATAATATTGCCTTGAAAGTTCTCCAATAGCTCTGGCAGCTAGGCTTGCATGTTCTCAAAACTCAACCGCTGCTTGAGCAGCATAGGTAGCATCCTCAAATTTCATGTTCCAATACTCCCTACCAACAAGAAGATTTACCATTACCATCTCAAGGAAATGATTGCCCATGTTCCAACCTTTCATCCTTGAAACCTAAGTGGCATGAACCACCATCATCAACACAATATTGCCTTGAAAGTTCTCCAACAGCTCTGGCAGCTAGGCTTGCATGTTCTCCAAACTCAACCGCTGCTTGAGCAGCATAGGTAGCATCCTTAAATTTCATGTTCCAATACTCCCTACCAACAATAAGATTTACCATTACCATCTCAAGGAAATGATTGCCCATGTTCCAACCTTTCATCCTTTAAACCTAAGTGGCATGAACCACCATCATCAAAATAATATTGCCTTGAAAGTTCTCCAACAGCTCTGGCAGCTAGGCTTGCATGTTCTCCAAACTCAACCGCTGCTTGAGCAGCATAGGTAGCATCCTTAAATTTCATGTTCCAATACTCCCTACCAACAATAAGATTTACCATTACCATCTCAAGGAAATGATTGCCCATGTTCCAACCTTTCATCCTTGAAACCTAAGTGGCATGAACCACCATCATCAACACAATATTGCCTTGAAAGTTCTACAACTGCTCAGGAAGGTAGGCTTGCACGTTATCTAAACTCAGCCGCCGCTGCTTGAGCGGCATAGGTAGCATCCTTAAATTTCATGTTCCAATACTGCCTGCCAATAGAAGATTTACCATTACCATCTCAAGGAAATGATTGCCCATGTTCCAACCTTTCATCCTTGAAACCTAAGTGGCATGAACCACCATCATCAACACAATATTGCCTTGAAAGTTCTACAACAGCTCTGGCAGCTAGGCTTGCATGTTCTACAAACTCAGCCGCTGCTTGAGCAGCAGAGGTAGCATTCTTAAATTTCATGTTCCAATTCTTCTTGCCAACAGAAAAATTACCAATACCATATCCAGGAAATGCTTGCCCATGTTCCAACCTTTCATCCTTTAAACCTAAGTGGCATGAACCACCATCGTCAAAACAATATTGCCTTGAAAGTTCTACAACAGCTCTGGCAGCTAGGCTTGCATGTTCTCCAAACTCAACCGCTGCTTGAGCAGCATAGGTAGCATCCTTAAATTTCATGTTCCAATACTGCCTACCAAAAAGAAGATTTACCATTACCATCTCAAGGAGATGATTGCCCATGTTCCAACCTTTCATCCTTGAAAACTAAGTGGCATGAACTGCCATCATCAACACAATATTGCCTTGAAAGTTCTATAACAGCTCTGGCAGCTAGGCTTGCATGTTTTGCAAACTCAGCCGTTGTTTGAGCAGCAGAGGTAGCATCCTTAAATTTCATGTTCCAATTCTTTTTGCCAACAGAAAAATTACCAATACCATATCCTGGAAATGCTTGCCCATGTTCCAGCCTTTCATCCTTTAAACCTTAGTGGCATGAACCACCATCATTAAAATAATATTGCCTTGAAAGTTCTCTAATAGCTCTGGCAGCTAGGCTTGCATGTTCTCAAAACTCAACCGCTGCTTGAGCAGCATAGGTAGCATCCTCAAATTTCATGTTCCAATACTCCCTACCAACAAGAAGATTTACCATTACCATCTCAAGGAAATGATTGCCCATGTTCCAACCTTTCATCCTTGTAATCTAAGTGGCATGAACCACCATCATCAACACAATATTGCCTTGAAAGTTCTCCAACAGCTCTGGCAGCTAGGCTTGCATGTTCTCCAAACTCAACCGCTGCTTGAGCAGCATAGGTAGCATCCTTAAATTTCATGTTCCAATACTCCCTACCAACAATAAGATTTACCATTACCATCTCAAGGAAATGATTGCCCATGTTCCAACCTTTCATCCTTGAAACCTATGTGGCATGAACCACCATCATCAACACAATATTGCCTTGAAAGTTCTACAATAGCTCTGGCAGCTAGGCTTGCATGTTCTGCAAACTCAGCCGCTGCTTGAGCAGCAGAGGTAGCATCCTTAAATTTCATGTTCCAATTCTTCTTGCCAACAGAAAAATTACCATAACAATCTCCAGGAAATGCTTGACCATGTTCCAACCTTTCATCCTTGAAACCTAAGTGGCGTGAACCACCCTAATCAACATAATATTGCCTTGAAAGTTCTCCAACAGCTCTGGCAGCTAGGCTTGCATGTTCTCCAAACTCAGCTGCTGCTTATGCAGCAGAGGTAGCATCCTTAAATTTCATGTTCCAATACTACCTACCAACAGAAAAATTACCATTACCATCTCAAGGAAATGATTGCCCATGTTCCAACCTTTCAACCTTGAAAACTAAGTGGCATAAACCACTATCATCAACACAATATTGCCTTGAAAGTTCTCCAACAGCTCTGGCAGCTAGGCTTGCATGTTCTCCAAACTCAGCCGCTGCTTATGCAGCAGAGGTAGCATCCTTAAATTTCATGTTCCAATACTACCTACCAACAGAAAAATTACCATTACCATCTCAAGGAAATGATTGCCCATGTTCCAACCTTTCAACCTTGAAAACTAAGTGGCATAAACCACCATCATCAACACAATATTGCCTTGAAAGTTCTCCAACAGCTCTGGCAGCTAGGCTTGCATGTTCTCCAAACTCAACCGCTGCTTGTGCAGCAGAGGTAGCATCCTTAAATTTCATGTTCCAATACTGCCTGCCAACAGAAAAATTACCATTACAATCTCTAGGAAATGATTGCCCTTGTCCCAACCTTTCGTCCTTGAAACCTACGTGGCATGAACCACCATCATCAACACAATATTGCCTTGAAAGTTCTCCAACATCTCTGGCAGCTAGGCTTGCATGTTCTAAAAACTCATTCGCTGCTAGAGCAGCAGACGTAGCATCGTTAAATTTCATGTTCCAATACTGCCTGCCAACTGAAAAATTACCATTACCATCTCAAGGAAATGATTGCCCATGTTCCAACCTTTCAACCTTGAAAACTAAGTGGCATAAACCACCATCATCAACACAATATTGCCTTGAAAGTTCTCCAACATCTCTGGCAGCTAGGCTTGCATGTTCTAAAAACTCATTCGCTGCTAGAGCAGCAGACGTAGCATCGTTAAATTTCATGTTCCAATACTGCCTGCCAACTGAAAAATTACCATTACCATCTCAAGGAAATGATTGCCCATGTTCCAATCTTTCATCCTTGAAAACTAAGTTGCATGAACCACCATCATCAACACAATATTACCTTGAAAATTATACAACAGTTCTGGCCGCTAGGCTTGCCTGTTCTGCAAACTCAGTCGCTACTTGAGCAGCAGAGGTAGCATCCTCAAATTTCATGTTCCAATTCTGCCTGCCAATAGAAAAATTACCATTACCATCTCCAGGAAATGATTGCCTATGTTCCAACCTTTCATCCTTGAAACCTAAGTGGCATGAACCACCATCATCAACGCAATATTGCCTTGAAAGTTCTACAACAGGTCTGGCAGCTAGGCTTGGATGTTTTGCAAACTCAGCAGCTGCTTGAGCAGCAGAGGTAGCATCCTTAAATTTCATGTTCCAATTCTACCTGCCAATAGAAAATTTACCATCTCAAGGAAATGATTGCCCATGTTCCAACCTTTCAACCTTGAAAACTAAGTGGCATAAACCACCATCATCAACACAATATTGCCTTGAAAGTTCTCCAACAGCTCTGGCAGCTAGGCTTGCATGTTCTCCAAACTCAACCGCTGCTTGTGCAGCAGAGGTAGCATCCTTAAATTTCATGTTCCAATACTGCCTGCCAACAGAAAAATTACCATTACAATATCTAGGAAATGATTGCCCATGTTCCAACCTTTCATCCTTGAAACCTAAGTGGCATGAACCACCATCATCAACACAATATTGCCTTGAAAGTTCTCCAACATCTCTGGCAGCTAGGCTTGCATGTTCTAAAAACTCATTCGCTGCTAGAGCAGCAGACGTAGCATCGTTAAATTTCATGTTCCAATACTGCCTGCCAACTGAAAAATTACCATTACCATCTCAAGGAAATGATTGCCCATGTTCCAACCTTTCAACCTTGAAAACTAAGTGGCATAAACCACCATCATCAACACAATATTGCCTTGAAAGTTCTCCAACATCTCTGGCAGCTAGGCTTGCATGTTCTAAAAACTCATTCGCTGCTAGAGAAGCAGACGTAGCATCGCATGTTGGAGAACTTTCAAGGCAATATTATGTTGATGATGGTGGTTAATGCCACTTAGGTTTCAAGGATGAAAGGTTGGAACATGGGCAATCATTTCCTTGAGATGGTAATGGTAATTTTTCTGTTGGCAGGCAGTATTGGAACATAAAATTTAAGGATGCTACCTCTGCTGCTCAAGTAGCGACTAAGTTTGCAGAACATGCCGGCCTAGCTACAAGAGCTGTTGTAGAACTTTCAAGGCAATATTGTGTTGATGATGGTGGTTCATGCCACTTAGGTTTCAAGAATGAAAGGTCGGAACATGGGCAATCATTTCTTAGAGATGGTAATGGTAATCTTTTTGTTGGCAGGTAGAATTGGAACATAAAATTTAAGGATGCTACCTCTGCTACTCAAGCAGCGGCTGAGTTTGCAGAACATGCAAGCCTAGCTGCCAGAGCTGTTGTAGAACTTTCAAGGCAATATTGTGTTGATGATGGTGGTTCATGCCACTTAGTTTTCAAGAATGAAAGGTTGGAACATGGGCAATCATTTCCATGAGATGGTAATTTTTCGGTTGGGAAGAAGAATTGGAACATGAAATTTAAGGATGGCACCTCTGCTGTTCAAGTAGCGACTAAGTTTGCAGAACATGCAAGCCTAGCTACAAGAGTTGTTGCAGAACTTTCAATGCAATATTGTGTTGATGAATGTGGTTCATGCCACTTAGGTTTTAAGGATGAAGGTTGGAACATGGGCAAGCATTTCCTAGAGATGGTAATGTTAATTTATCTGTTGGCAAGCAGAATTGGAACATAAAATTTAAGGATGCTACCTCTGCTGCTCAAGCAGCGGCTGAGTTTGCAGAACATGCAAGCCTAACTGACAGAGTTCCTGTAGAACTTTCAAGGTAATATTATGTTGATGATGGTGGTTCATGCCACTTACGTTTCACGGATGAAAGGTTGGAACATGGGCAATCATTTCCTTGAGATGGTAATGGTAATTTTTCTGTTGGCAGGCAGTATTGGAACATGAAATTTAAGGATGCTACCACTGCTGCTCAAGTAGCGACTAAGTTTGCAGAACATGCCGGCCTAGCTACAAGAGCTGTTGTAGAACTTTCAAGGCAATATTTTGTTGATGATGGTGGTTCATGCCACTTAGGTTTCAAGGATGAAAGGTTGGAACATGGGTAATCATTTCCTTGAGATGGTAATGGTAATTGTTCTGTTGGCAGGAAGAATTGGAACATTAAATTTAAGGATGCTACCTCTGCTGCTCAAGTAGCGATTTTAGTTTGCAGAACATGCAAGCCTACCTACAAGAGCTGTTGCAGAACTTTCAAGGCAATATTGTGTTGATGATGGTGGTTCATGCCACTTAGGTTTTAAGGATGAAAGGTTGGAACATGGGCAAGCATTTCCTGGAGATGGTAATGTTAATTTATCTGTTGGCAAGCAGAATTGGAACATAAAATTTAAGGATGCTACCTCTGCTTCTCAAGCAGCGCCTGCGTTTGCAGAACATGCAAGCCTAACTGACAGAGTTCCTGTAGAACTTTCAAGGCAATATTATGTTGATAATGGTGGTTCATGCCACTTACGTTTCACGGATGAAAGGTTGGAACATGGGCAATCATTTCCTTGGAGATGGTAATGGTAATTGTTTTTTTGGCAAGTAGAATTGGAACATAAAATTTAAGGATGCTACCTCTGCTACTCAAGCAGCGGCTGAGTTTGCAGAACATGCAAGCCTAGCTGCCAGAGCTGTGGTAGAACTTTCAAGGAAATATTGTGTTGATGATGATGGTTCACACCACTTAGATTTCAAGGATAAAAGGTTGGAACATGGGCAATCATTTCCTGGAGATGGTAAATTTTCTATTGGCAGGTAGAATTGGAACATGAAATTTAAGGATGCTACCTCTGCTGCTCAAGCAGCGGCTGAGTTTGGAGAACATGCAAGCCTAGCTGCCAGAGCTGTTGGAGAACTTTCAAGGTAATATTTTGTTGATGATGGTGGTTCATGCCACTTTGGTTTCAAGGATGAAAGGTTGGAACATGGGAAATCATTTCTTTGAGATGGTAAATTTTATATTGGCAGGCAGAATTGGAACATGAAATTTAAGGAATGTACCTCTGCTGCTCAGGCAGCGGCTGAGTTTGCAGAACATCCAAGCCTAGCTGCCAGAGTTGTTGTAGAACTTTCAAGGCAATATTGTGTTGATGATGGTGGTTCATGCCACTTAGTTTTCAAGGATGAAAGGTTGGAATATGGGCAATCATTTCCTTGAGATGGTAATGGTAATTGTTCTGTTGGCATGCAGAATTGGAACATGAAATTTAAGGATGCTACCTCTGCTGCTCAAGTAGCAACTGAGTTTGCAGAACATGCAAGCCTAGCTACAAGATCTGTTGCAGAACTTTCAAGGCAATATTGTGTTGATGATGGTGGTTCATGCCACTTAGGTTTCAAGGATAAAAGGTTGGAACATGGGCAATCATTTCCTCGAGATGGTAATGGTAATATTTATATTGGCAGGCAGAATTGGAACATGAAACTTAAGGATGCTACCTCTACTGCTCAAGCAGCGACTGAGTTTGCAGAACATGCAAGCCTAGCTGCCAGAGCTGTTGTAGAACTTTCAAGGCAATTTTGTGTTGATAATGATGGTTCATGCCACTTAGGTTTCAAGGATAAAAGGTTGGAACAAGGGCAATCATTTCCTGGAGATGGTAATTTTTCTATTGGCAGGCAGAATTGGAAAATGAAATTTAAGGATGCTACCTCTGCTACTCAAGCAGCGGCTGAGTGTGCAGAACATGCAAGCCTAGGTGCCAGAGCTGTTGTAGAACTTTCAAGGCAATATTGTGTTGATGATGGTGGTTCATGCCACTTAGTTTTCAAGAATGAAAGGTTGGAACATGGGCAATCATTTCCTTGAGATGGTAATTTTTCTGTTGGCAAGAAGAATTGGAACATGAAATTTAAGGATGGTACCTCTGCTTGTTCAAGTAGCGACTAAGTTTGCAGAACATGCAAGCCTAGCTACAAGAGTTGTTGCAGAACTTTCAATACAATATTGTGTTGATGAATGTGGTTCATGCCACTTAGGTTTTAAGGATGAAAGGTTGGAACATGGGCAAGCATTTCCTAGAGATGGTAAGGTTAATTAATCTGTTGGCAAGCAGAATTGGAACATAAAATTTAAGGATGCTACCTCTGCTGCTCAAGCAGCGGCTGAGTTTGCAGAACATGCAAGCCTAACTGACAGAGTTCCTGTAGAACTTTCAAGGCAATATTATGTTGATGATGGTGGTTCATGCCACTTACGTTTCACGGATGAAAGGTTGGAACATGGGCAATCATTTCCTTGAGATGGTAATGGTAATTTATCTGTTGGCAGGCAGTATTGGAACATGGAATTTAAGGATGCTACCTCTGCTGCTCAAGTAGCGACTAAGTTTGCAGAACATGCCGGCCTAGCTACAAGAGCTGTTGTAGAACTTTCAAGGAAATATTGTGTTGATGATGATGGTTCATGCCACTTAGGTTTCAAGGATAAAAGGTTGGAACATGGGCATCATTTCATGGAGATGGTAAATTTTCTATTGGCAGGCAGAATTGGAACATGAAATTTAAGGATGCTACCTCTGCTGCTCAAGCAGCGGCTGAGTTTGGAGAACATGCAAGCCTAGCTGCCAGAGCTGTTGGAGAACTTTCAAGGCAATATTTTGTTGATGATGGTGGTTCATGCCACTTAGGTTTCAAGGATGAAAGGTTGGAACATGGGAAATCATTTCTTTGAGATGGTAAATTTTATATTGGCATGCAGAATTGGAACATGAAATTTAAGGAATGTACCTCTGCTGCTCAAGCAGCGGCTGAGTTTGCAGAACATCCAAGCCTAGCTGCCAGAGTTGTTGTAGAACTTTCAAGGCAATATTGTGTTGATGATGGTGGTTCATGCCACTTAGTTTTCAAGGATGAAAGGTTGGAACATGGGCAATCATTTCCTTGAGATGGTAATGGTAATTTTTCTGTTGCCAGGCAGAATTGGAATATGAAATTTAAGGATGCTACCTCTGTTGCTCAAGCAGCGGCTGAGTTTACAGAACATGCAAGCCTAGCTGCCAGAGCTGTTGTAGAACTTTAAAGGCACTATTGTGTTGATGATGGTGGTTCATGCAACTTAGGTTTCAAGGATTAAAGGTTGGAACATGGGCAAGCATTTCCTGGAGATGGTAATGTTAATTTATCTGTTGGCAAGCAGAATTGGAACATAAAATTTAAGGATGCTACCTCTGCTGCTTAAGCAGCGGCTGAGTTTGTAGAAGATGCAAGCCTAGCGGGCAGAGTTCCTATAGAACTTTCAAGGCAAAATTATGTTGATGATGTTGGTTCATGCCACTTAGGTTTCAAGGATGAAAGGTTGGAACATGGGCAATCATTTCCATGATATGGTAATGGTAATTTTTATGTTGGCAGGCAGAATTGGACCATGAAATTTAAGGATGCTACCTCTGCTGCTCAAGTAGCGACTGAGTTTGCAGAACATGCAAGCCCAGCTACATGAGCTGTTGTAGAACTTTCAAGGCAATATTGTGTTGATGATGGTGGTTCATGACACTAAGTTTTCAAGGATGAAAGGTTGGAACATGGGCAATCATTTCCTTGAGATGGTAATGGTAATTTTTCTGTTGGCAGGCAGTATTGGAACATGAAATTTAAGGATGCTACCTCTACTGCTCAAGAAGCGGCTGAGTTTGCAGAACATGCAAGCCTAGCTGCTAGAGCTGTTGTAGAACTTTCAAGGAAATATTGTGTTGATGATGATGGTTCATGCCTCTTAGGTTTCAAGGATAAAAGGTTGGAACATGGGCAATCATTTCCTGGAGATGGTAATGGTAATTTTTCTATTGGCAGGCAGAATTGGAACATGAAATTTAAGGATGCTACCTCTGCTGCTCAAGCAGCGGCTTAGTTTGGAGAACATGCAAGCCTAGCTGCCAGAGCTGTTGGAGAACTTTCAAGGCAATATTTTGTTGATGATGGTGTTTCATGCCACTTAGGTTTCAAGGATGAAAGGTTGGAACATGGGAAATCATTTCTTTGAGATAGTAATGGTAATTATTTTGTTGGCAGGTAGAATTGGAACATAAAATTTAAGGATGCTACCTCTGCTACTCAAGCAGCGGCTGAGTTTTGCAGAACATGCAAGCCTAGCTGCCAGAGCTGTTGTAGAACTTTCAAGGAAATATTGTGTTGATGATGATGGTTCATGCCACTTAGGTTTCAAGGATAAAAGGTTGGAACATGGGCAATCATTTCCTGGAGATGGTAAATTTTCTATTGGCAGGCAGAATTGGAACATGAAATTTAAGGATGCTACCTCTACTGCTCAAGCAGCGGCTGAGTTTTGAGAACATGCAAGCCTAGGTGCCAGTGCTGTTGGAGAACTTTCAAGGCAATATTTTGTTGATGATGGTGGTTCATGCCACTTAGGTTTAAGGGATAAAAGGTTGGAACATGGGAAATCATTTCTTTGAGATGGTAAATTTTATATTGGCAGGCAGAATTGGAACATGAAATTTAAGGAATGTACCTCTGCTGCTCAAGCAGCGGCTGTGTTTGTAGAACATCCAAGCCTAGCTGCCAGAGCTGTTGTAGAACTTTCAAGGCAATATTGTGTTGATGATGGTGGTTCATGCCACTTAGTTTTCAAGGATGAAAGGTTGGAACATGGGCAATCATTTCCTTGAGATGGTAGTGGTAATTGTTCAGTTGGCAGGCAGAATTGGAACATGAAATTTAAGGATGCTACCTCTGCTGCTCAAGTAGCGACTGAGTTTGCAGAACATGCAAGCCTAGCTACAAGAGCTGTTGCAGAACTTTCAAGGCAATATTGTGTTGATGATGGTGGTTCATGCCACTTAGGTTTTAAATGATGAAAGGTTGGAACATGGGCAAGCATTTCCTGGAGATGGTAATGTTAATTTATCTGTTGGCAAGCAAAATTGGAACATAAAATTTAAGGATGCTACCTCTGCTGCTCAAGCAGCGGCTGAGTTTGCAAAACATGCAAGCCTGGCTGATAGAGTTCCTGTAGAACTTTCAAGGCAATATTATGTTGATGATGGTGGTTCATGCCACTTAGGTTTCAAGGATGAAAGGTTGGAACATGGGCAATCATTTCCTTGAGATGGTAATGGTAATTTTTCTGTTGGCAGGCAGTATTGGACCATGAAATTTAAGGATGCTACCTCTACTGCTCAACAGCGACTGAGTTTGCAGAACATGCAAGCCCAGCTACATGAGCTGTTGTAGAACTTTCAAGGCAATTTTGTGTTGATGATGGTGGTTCATGACACTAAGTTTTCAAGGATGAAAGGTTGGAACATGGGCAATCATTTCCTTGAGATGGTAATGGTAATTTTTCTGTTGGCAGGCAGTATTGGAACATGAAATTTAAGGATGCTACCTCTACTGCTCAAGAAGCGGCTGAGTTTGCAGAACATGCAAGCCTAGCTGCTAGAGCTGTTGTAGAACTTTCAAGGAAATATTGTGTTGATGATGATGGTTCATGCCTCTTAGGTTTCAAGGATAAAAGGTTGGAACATGGGCAATCATTTCCTGGAGATGGTAAATTTTCTATTGGCAGGCAGAATTGGAACATGAAATTTAAGGATGCTACCTCTGCTGCTCAAGCAGCGGCTTAGTTTGGAGAACATGCAAGCCTAGCTGCCAGAGCTGTTGGAGAACTTTCAAGGCAATATTTTGTTGATGATGGTGGTTCATGCCACTTAGGTTTCAAGGATGAAAGGTTGGAACATGGGAAATCATTTCTTTGAGATAGTAATGGTAATTATTTTGTTGGCAGGTAGAATTGGAACATAAAATTTAAGGATGCTACCTCTGCTACTCAAGCAGCGGCTGAGTTTTCAGAACATTCAAGCCTAGCTGCCAGAGCTGTTGTAGAACTTTCAAGGAAATATTGTGTTGATGATGATGGTTCATGCCACTTAGGTTTCAAGGATAAAAGGTTGGAACATGGGCAATCATTTCCTGGAGATGGTAAATTTTCTATTGGCAGGCAGAATTGGAACATGAAATTTAAGGATGCTACCTCTGCTGCTCAAGCAGCGGCTTAGTTTGGAGAACATGCAAGCCTAGCTGCCAGAGCTGTTGGAGAACTTTCAAGGCAATATTTTGTTGATGATGGTGGTTCATGCCACTTAGGTTTCAAGGATGAAAGGTTGGAACATGGGAAATCATTTCTTTGAGATAGTAATGGTAATTATTTTTTTGGCAGGTAGAATTGGAACATAAAATTTAAGGATGCTACCTCTGCTACTCAAGCAGCGGCTGAGTTTTCAGAACATTCAAGCCTAGCTGCCAGAGCTGTTGTAGAACTTTCAAGGAAATATTATGTTGATGATGATGGTTCATGCCACTTAGGTTTCAAGGATAAAAGGTTGGAACATGGGCAATCATTTCCTGGAGATGGTAAATTTTCTATTGGCAGGCAGAATTGGAACATGAAATTTAAGGATGCTACCTCTGCTGCTCAAGCAGCGGCTGAGTTTGGAGAACATGCAAGCCTAGCTGCCAGAGCTGTTGGAGAACTTTCAAGGCAATATTTTGTTGATGATGGTGGTTCATGCCACTTAGGTTTCAAGGATGAAAGGTTGGAACATGGGAAATCATTTCTTTGAGATGGTAAATTTTATATTGGCAGGCAGAATTGGAACATGAAATTTAAGGAATGTACCTCTGCTGCTCAAGCAGCGGCTGAGTTTGTAGAACATCCAAGCCTAGCTGCCAGAGTTGTTGTAGAACTTTCAAGGCAATATTGTGTTGATGATGGTGGTTCATGCCACTTAGTTTTCAAGGATGAAAGGTTGGAACATGGGCAATCATTTCCTTGAGATGGTAATGGTAATTGTTCAGTTGGCAGGCAGAATTGGAACATGAAATTTAAGGATGCTACCTCTGCTGCTCAAGTAGCGACTGAGTTTGCAGAACATGCAAGCCTAGCTACAAGAGCTGTTGCAGAACTTTCAAGGCAATATTGTGTTGATGATGGTGGTTCATGCCACTTAGGTTTTAAATATGAAAGGTTGGAACATGGGCAAGCATTTCCTGGAGATGGTAATGTTAATTTATCTGTTGGCAAGCAAAATTGGAACATAAAATTTAAGGATCCTACCTCTGCTGCTTAAGCAGCGGCTGAGTTTGCAGAACATTCAAGCCTAGCTGACAGAGTTCCTGTAGAACTTTCAAGGCAATATAATGTTGATGATGGTGGTTCATGCCACTTAGGTTTCAAGGATAAAAGGTTGGAACATGGGCAATCATTTCCTCGAGATGGTAATGGTAATATTTATATTGGCAGGCAGAATTGGAACATGAAACTTAAGGATGCTACCTCTACTGCTCAACAGCGACTGAGTTTGCAGAACATGCAAGCCTAGCTGCCAGAGCTGTTGTAGAACTTTCAAGGCAATTTTGTGTTGATAATAATGGTTCATGCCACTTAGGTTTCAAGGATAAAACATTGGAACATGGGCAATCATTTCCTGGAGATGGTAATTTTTCTATTGGATGGCAAAATTGGAAAATGAAATTTAAGGATGCTACCTCTGCTGCCCAAGCAGCGGCTGAGTTTGCAGAACATGCAAGCCTAGCTGCCAGAGCTATTGTAGAACTATCAAGGCAATATTGTGTTGATGATGATGGTTTATGCCACTTAGTATTCAAGAATGAAAGGTTGGAACATGGGCAATCATTTCCTGGAGATGGTAATGTTAATGTTTCTATTAGTAGGCAGAATTGGACCATGAAATTTAAGGATGCTACCTCTGCTACTCAAGTAGCGACTGAGTTTGCAGAACATGCAAGCCCAGCTACAGGAGCTGTTGTAGAACTTTCAAGGCAATATTGTGTTGATGATAGTGGTTCATGACACTAAGTTTTCAAGGATGAAAGGTTGGAACATGGGTCATCATTTCCTTGAGATGGTAATGGTAATTTTTCTGTTGGCAGGCAGTATTGGAACATGAAATTTAAGGATGCCACCTCTACTGCTCAAGAAGCGGCTGAGTTTGTAGTACATGCAAGCCTAGCAGCCAGAGCTGTTGTAGAACTTTCAAGGCAATATTGTGTTGATGATGGAGGTTCATGCCACTTAGGTTTCAAGGATGAAAGGTTGGAACATAGGCAATCATTTCCTGGAGATGGTAATGGTAATTTTTCTGTTGGCAGGTAGAATTGGAACATGAAATTTAAGGATGCTACCTCTGCTGCTCAAGTAGCGACTGAATTTGCAGAACATGCAAGCCTAGCTACAAGTACTGTTGTAGAACATTCAAGGCAATATTGTGTTGATGATGGTGGTTCATGCCACTTAGGTTTCAAGAATGAAAGGTCGGAACATGGGCAATCATTTCCTCGAGATGGTAATGGTAATTGTTTTGTTGGCAGGTAGAATTGGAACATAAAATTTAAGGATGCTACCTCTGCTACTCAAGCAGCAGCTGAGTTTGCAGAACATGCAAGCCAAGCTGCCAGAGCTGTTGTAGAACTTTCAAGGCAATATTATGTTGATGATGGTGGTTCATGCCACTTAGGTTTCAAGGATAAAAGGTAGGAACAAGGGCAATCATTTCCTCGAGATGGTAATTTTTCTATTGGCAGGCAGAATTGGAAAATGAAATTTAAGGATGCTACCTCTGCTACTCAAGCAGCGGCTGAGTTTGCAGATCATTCAAGCCTAGCTGCCAGAGCTGTTGTAGAACTTCCAAGGCAATATTGTTTTGATGATGATGGTTCATGCCACTTAGTTTTCAAGGATGAAAGGTTAGAACATGGGCAATCATTTCCTTGAGATGGTAATGGTAATTTTTCTGTTGGCAGGCAGAATTGGAACATTTAATTTAAGGATGCTACCTCTACTGTTCAAGTAGCGACTGAGTTTGCAGAATATGCAAGCCTAGCAACAAGAGTTGTTGTAGAACTTTCAAGGCAATATTGTGTTGATAGTGGTGGTTCATGACACTTAGGTTTCAAGGATGAAAGGTTGGAACATGGGCATGCATTTCCTGGAGATGAAAATGGTAATTTTTCTGTTGGAAAGCAGAATTGGAACATGAAATTTAAGGATGCTACCTCTGCTGCTCAAGCAGCGGCTGAGTTTGCAGAACATGCAAGCCTAGCTGCCAGAGCTGTTGTAGAACTTTCAAGGCAATATTGTGATGGTGATGGTGGTTCATGCCACTTAAGTTTCAAGGATAAAAGGTTGGAACATGGGCAATCATTTCCTCGAGATGGTAATGGTAATTTTTCTATTGGCAGGCAGAATTGGAACATGAAATTTAAGGATGCTACCTTTGCTGCTCAAGCAGCGGCTGAGTTTGCAGAACATGCAAGCCTAGCTGCCAGAGCTGTTGTAGAACTTTCAAGGCAATATTGTGATGGTGATGGTGGTTCATGCTACTTAGGTTTCAAGGATAAAAGGTTGGAACATTGGCAATCATTTCCTCGAGATGTTAATGGTAATATTTATATTGGCATGCAGAATTGGAATATGAAACTTAAGGATGCTACCTCTACTGCTCAAGCAGCGACTGAGTTTGCAGAACATGCAAGCCTAGCTGCCAGAGCTGTTGTAGAACTTTCAAGGCAATTTTGTGTTGATAATGATGGTTCATGCCACTTAGGTTTCAAGGATAAAAGGTTGGAACAAGGGCAATCATTTCCTGGAGATGGTAATTTTTCTATTGGAGGGCAGAATTGGAAAATAAAATTTAAGGATGCTACCTCTGCTACTCAAGCAGCGGCTGAGTTTGCAGAACATTCAAGCCTAGCTGCCAGAGCTGTTGTAGAACTTCCAAGGCAATATTGTGTTGATGATGATGGTTCATGCCACTTAGTTTTCAAGGATGAAAGGTTAAAGCATGGGCAATCATTTCCTTGAGATGGTAATGGTAATTTTTTTGTTGGCAGGCAGAATTGGAACATGAAATTTAAGGATGCTACCTCTACTGCTCAAGTAGCGACTGAGTTTGCAGAATATGCAAGCCTAGCAACAAGAGTTGTTGTAGAACTTTCAAGGCAATATTGTGTTGATGATGGTGGTTCTTGAAACTTAGGTTTCAAGGATGAAAGGTTGGAACATGGGCATTTCCTGGAGATGAAAATGGTAATTTTTCTGTTGGCAAGCAGAATTGGAACATGAAATTTAAGGATGCTACCTCTGCTGCTCAAGCAGCGGCTGAGTTTGCAGAACATGCAAGCCTAGCTGCCAGAACTGTTGTAGAACTTTCAAGGCAATATTGTGATGGTGATGGTGGTTCATGCCACTTAGGTTTCAAGGATAAAAGGTTGGAACATTGGCAATCATTTCCTCGAGATGGTAATGGTAATATTTATATTGGCAGGCAGAATTGGAACATGAAACTTAAAGATGCTACCTCTACTGCTCAAGCAGCGACTGAGTTTGCAGAACATGCAAGCCTAGCTGCCAGAGCTGTTGTAGAACTTTCAAGGCAATTTTGTGTTGATAATGATGGTTCATGCCACTTAGGTTTCAAGGATAAAAGGTTGGAACAAGGGCAATCATTTCCTGGAGATGGTAATTTTTCTATTGGAGGGCAGAATTGGAAAATGAAATTTAAGGATGCTACCTCTGCTACTCAAGCAGCGGCTGAGTTTGCAGAACATTCAAGCCTAGCTGCCAGAGCTGTTGTAGAACTTCCAAGGCAATATTGTGTTGATGATGATGGTTCATGCCACTTAGTTTTCAAGGATGAAAGGTTAAAACATGGGCAATCATTTCCTTGAGATGGTAATGGTAATTTTTTTGTTGGCAGACAGAATTGGAACATGAAATTTAAGGATGCTACCTCTACTGCTCAAGTAGCGACTGAGTTTGCAGAATATGCAAGCCTAGCAACAAGAGTTGTTGTAGAACTTTCAAGGCAATATTGTGTTGATGATGGTGGTTCTTGAAACTTAGGTTTCAAGGATGAAAGGTTGGAACATGGGCATTTCCTGGAGATGAAAATGGTAATTTTTCTGTTGGAAAGCAGAATTGGAATATGAAATTTAAGGATGCTACCTCTGCTGCTCAAGCAGCGGCTGAGTTTGCAGAACATGCAAGCCTAGCTGCCAGAACTGTTGTAGAACTTTCAAGGCAATATTGTGATGGTGATGGTGGTTCATGCCACTTAGGTTTCAAGGATAAAAGGTTGGAACATGGGCAATCATTTTCTCGAGATGGTAATGGTAATATTTATATTGGCAGGCAGAATTGGAACATGAAACTTAAAGATGCTACCTCTACTGCTCAAGCAGCGACTGAGTTTGCAGAACATGCAAGCCTAGCTGCCAGAGCTGTTGTAGAACTTTCAAGGCAATTTTGTGTTGATAATGATGGTTCATGCCACTTAGGTTTCAAGGATAAAAGGTTGGAACAAGGGCAATCATTTCCTGGAGATGGTAATTTTTCTATTGGCAGGCAGAATTGGAAAATGAAATTTAAGGATGCTACCTCTGCTACTCAAGCAGCGGCTGAGTTTGCAGAACATTCAAGCCTAGCTGCCAGAGCTGTTGTAGAACTTCCAAGGCAATATTGTGTTGATGATGATGGTTCATGCCACTTAGTTTTCAAGGATGAAAGGTTAAAACATGGGCAATCATTTCCTTGAGATGGTAATGGTAATTTTTATGTTGGCAGGCAGAATTGGAACATGAAATTTAAGGATTCTACCTCTACTGCTCAAGTAGCGACTGATTTTGCAGAATATGCAAGCCTAGCAACAAGAGTTGTTGTAGAACTTTCAAGGCAATATTGTGTTGATGATGGTGGTTCATGAAACTTAGGTTTCAAGGATGAAAGGTTGGAACATGGGCATTTCCTGGAGATGAAAATGGTAATTTTTCTGTTGGAAAGCAGAATTGGAACATGAAATTTAAGGATGCTACCTCTGCTGCTCAAGCAGCGGCTGAGTTTGCAGAACATGCAAGCCTAGCTGCCAGAGCTGTTGTAGAACTTTCAAGGCAATATTGTGATGGTGATGGTGGTTCATGCCACTTAGGTTTCAAGGATAAAAGGTTGGAACATGGGCAATCATTTCCTCGAGATGGTAATGGTAATATTTATATTGGCAGGCAGAATTGGAACATGAAACTTAAGGATGCTACCTCTACTGCTCAAGCAGCGACTGAGTTTGCAGAACATGCAAGCCTAGCTGCCAGAGCTGTTGTAGAACTTTCAAGGCAATTTTGTGTTGATAATGATGGTTCATGCCACTTAGGTTTCAAGGATAAAAGGTTGGAACAAGGGCAATCATTTCCTGGAGATGGTAATTTTTCTATTGGCAGGGCAGAATTGGAAAATGAAATTTAAGGATGCTACCTCTGCTACTCAAGCAGCGGCTGAGTTTGCAGAACATTCAAGCCTAGCTGCCAGAGCTGTTGTAGAACTTCCAAGGCAATATTGTGTTGATGATGATGGTTCATGCCACTTAGTTTTCAAGGATGAAAGGTTAAAGCATGGGCAATCATTTCCTTGAGATGGTAATGGTAATTTTTTTGTTGGCAGGCAGAATTGGAACATGAAATTTAAGGATGCTACCTCTACTGCTCAAGTAGCGACTGAGTTTGCAGAATATGCAAGCCTAGCAACAAGAGTTGTTGTAGAACTTTCAAGGCAATATTGTGTTGATGATGGTGGTTCATGAAACTTAGGTTTCAAGGATGAAAGGTTGGAACATGGGCATTTCCTGGAGATGAAAATGGTAATTTTTCTGTTGGAAAGCAGAATTGGAACATGAAATTTAAGGATGCTACCTCTGCTGCTCAAGCAGCGGCTGAGTTTGCAGAACATGCAAGCCTAGCTGCCAGAGCTGTTGTAGAACTTTCAAGGCAATATTGTGATGGTGATGGTGGTTCATGCCACTTAGGTTTCAAGGATAAAAGGTTGGAACATGGGCAATCATTTCCTCGAGATGGTAATGGTAATATTTATATTGGCAGGCAGAATTGGAACATGAAACTTAAGGATGCTACCTCTACTGCTCAAGCAGCGACTGAGTTTGCAGAACATGCAAGCCTAGCTGCCAGAGCTGTTGTAGAACTTTCAAGGCAATTTTGTGTTGATAATGATGGTTCATGCCACTTAGGTTTCAAGGATAAAAGGTTGGAACAAGGGCAATCATTTCCTGGAGATGGTAATTTTTCTATTGGAGGGCAGAATTGGAAAATGAAATTTAAGGATGCTACCTCTGCTACTCAAGCAGCGGCTGAGTTTGCAGAACATTCAAGCCTAGCTGCCAGAGCTGTTGTAGAACTTCCAAGGCAATATTGTGTTGATGATGATGGTTCATGCCACTTAGTTTTCAAGGATGAAAGGTTAAAACATGGGCAATCATTTCCTTGAGATGGTAATGGTAATTTTTCTGTTGGCAGGCAGAATTGGAACATGAAATTTAAGGATGCTACCTCTACTGCTCAAGTAGCGACTGAGTTTGCAGAATATGCAAGCCTAGCAACAAGAGTTGTTGTAGAACTTTCAAGGCAATATTGTGTTGATGATGGTGGTTCTTGAAACTTAGGTTTCAAGGATGAAAGGTTGGAACATGGGCATTTCCTAGAGATGAAAATGGTAATTTTTCTGTTGGAAAGCAGAATTGGAATATGAAATTTAAGGATGCTACCTCTGCTGCTCAAGCAGCGGCTGAGTTTGGCGAACATGCAAGCCTAGCTGCCAGAACTGTTGTAGAACTTTCAAGGCAATATTGTGATGGTGATGGTGGTTCATGCCACTTAGGTTTCAAGGATAAAAGGTTGGAAGATGGGCAATCATTTTCTCGAGATGGTAATGGTAATATTTATATTGGCAGGCAGAATTGGAACATGAAACTTAAAGATGCTACCTCTACTGCTCAAGCAGCGACTGAGTTTGCAGAACATGCAAGCCTAGCTGCCAGAGCTGTTGTAGAACTTTCAAGGCAATTTTGTGTTGATAATGATGGTTCATGCCACTTAGGTTTCAAGGATAAAAGGTTGGAACAAGGGCAATCATTTCCTGGAGATGGTAATTTTTCTATTGGCAGGCAGAATTGGAAAATGAAATTTAAGGATGCTACCTCTGCTACTCAAGCAGCGGCTGAGTTTGCAGAACATTCAAGCCTAGCTGCCAGAGCTGTTGTAGAACTTCCAAGGCAATATTGTGTTGATGATGATGGTTCATGCCACTTAGTTTTCAAGGATGAAAGGTTAAAACATGGGCAATCATTTCCTTGAGATGGTAATGGTAATTTTTCTGTTGGCAGGCAGAATTGGAACATGAAATTTAAGGATTCTACCTCTACTGCTCAAGTAGCGACTGAGTTTGCAGAATATGCAAGCCTAGCAACAAGAGTTGTTGTAGAACTTTCAAGGCAATATTGTGTTGATGATGGTGGTTCATGAAACTTAGGTTTCAAGGATGAAAGGTTGGAACATGGGCATTTCCTGGAGATGAAAATGGTAATTTTTCTGTTGGAAAGCAGAATTGGAACATGAAATTTAAGGATGCTACCTCTGCTGCTCAAGCAGCGGCTGAGTTTGCAGAACATGCAAGCCTAGCTGCCAGAGCTGTTGTAGAACTTTCAAGGCAATATTGTGATGGTGATGGTGGTTCATGCCACTTAGGTTTCAAGGATAAAAGGTTGGAACATGGGCAATCATTTCCTCGAGATGGTAATGGTAATATTTATATTGGCAGGCAGAATTGGAACATGAAACTTAAGGATGCTACCTCTACTGCTCAAGCAGCGACTGAGTTTGCAGAACATGCAAGCCTAGCTGCCAGAGCTGTTGTAGAACTTTCAAGGCAATTTTTTGTTGATAATGATGGTTCATGCCACTTAGGTTTCAAGGATAAAAGGTTGGAACAAGGGCAATCATTTCCTGGAGATGGTAATTTTTCTATTGGCAGGCAGAATTGGAAAATGAAATTTAAGGATGCTACCTCTGCTACTCAAGCAGCGGCTGAGTTTGCTGAACATTCAAGCCTAGCTGCCAGAGCTGTTGTAGAACTTCCAAGGCAATATTGTGTTGATGATGATGGTTCATGCCACTTAGTTTTCAAGGATGAAAGGTTAGAACATGGGCAATCATTTCCTTGAGATGGTAATGGTAAGTTTTCTGTTGGCAGGCAGAATTGGAACATGAAATTTAAGGATGCTACCTCTACTGCTCAAGTAGCGACTGAGTTTGCAGAATATGCAAGCCTAGCAACAAGAGTTGTTGTAGAACTTTCAAGGCAATATTGTGTTGATGATGGTGGTTCATGACACTTAGGTTTCAAGGATGAAAGGTTGGAACATGGGCAAGCATTTCCTGGAGATGAAAATGGTAATTTTTCTGTTGGAAAGCAGAATTGGAACATGAAATTTAAGGATGCTACCTCTGCTGCTCAAGCAGCGGCTGAGTTTGCAGAACATGCAAGCCTAGCAACCAGAGCTGTTGTAGAACTTTCAAGGCAATATTGTGATGGTGATGGTGGTTCATGCTACTTAAGTTTCAAGGATAAAAGGTTGGAACATGGGCAATCATTTCTTAGAGATGGTATTGGTAATTTTTCTATTGGCAGGCAGAATTGGAACATGAAATTTAAAGATGCTACCTCTGCTGCTTAAGAAGCGGCTGAGTTTGTAGAACATGCTAGCCTAGCTGCCAGAGCTGTTGTATAACTTTCAAGGCAATATTGTGTTGATGATAATGGTTCATGCCACTTAGGTTTCAAGGATAAAAGTTTGGAACATGGGCAATCATTTCCTGGAGATGGTAAATTTTCTATTGGCAGGAAGAATTGGAACATGAAATTTAAGGATGCTACCTCTGCTGCTCAAGCAGCGGCTGAGTTTGCACAACATGCAAGCCTAGCTGCCAGAGCTGTTGTAGAACTTTCAAGGAAATATTGTGTTGATGATGGTGGTTCATGCCACTTAGGTTTCAAGGATAAAAGGTTGGAACATGGGCAATCATTTCCTGGAGATTGTAATGGTAATTTTTCTATTGGCAGGAATAATTGGGAAATGAAAATTAAGGATGCTACCTCTGCTGCTCAAGCAGCGGTTGAGTTTGCAGAACATGCAAGCCTAACTACAAGAGCTGTTGTAGAACTTTCAAGGCAATATTGTGTTGGTGATAATGGTTCATGCCACTTATTTTTCAAGGATAAAAGGTTGTAACATGGGCAATCATTTTATGGAGATGGTAATGGTAAGTAATCTATTGGCAGGCAGAATTGGAAAATGAAATTTAAGGATGCTACCTCTGCTGCTCAAGTAGCGACTGAATTTGCAGAACATGCAAGCCTAGCTGCCAGAGCTGTTGTAGAACTTTCAAGGAAATATTGTATTGATGATGGTGGATCATGCCACTTAGGTTTCAAGGATAAAAGGTTGGAACATGGGCAATCATTTCCTGGAGATGGTAAATTTTCTATTGGCAGGCAGAATTGGAACATGAAATTTAAGGATGCTACCTCTGCTGTTCAAGCAGCGGCTGAGTTTGAAGAACATGAAAGCCTAGTTGCCAGAGCTATTGCAGAACTTTCAAGGCAATATAGTGTTGATGATGATGGTTCATGCCACTTAGTTTTCAAGAATAAAAGGTTAGAACATGGGCAATCATATCCTGGAGATGGTAATGGTAATATTTCTATTGCCAGGGAGAATTGGAACATGAAATATAAGATTGCTACCTCTGCTGCTCAAGCAGCGGCTGAGTTTGCAGAACATGCAAGCCTAGCTGCCAGACCTGTTGTAGAACTTTCAAGGCAATATTGTGTTGATGATGGTGGTTCATGCCACTTAGGTTTCAAGGATAAAAGGTTGGAACATGGGCAATCATTTCCTGGAGATGGTGATGGTAATTTTTCTATTGGCAGGCAGAATTGGAACATGAAATTTAAGGATGCTACCTCTGCTGCTCAAGCAGCAGCTGAGATTCCAGAAAATGCAAGCCTAGCTGCCAGAGCTGTTGAAGAACTTTCAAGGCAATATTGTGTTGATGATGATGGTTCATGCCACTTAGGTTTCAAGGATAAATGTTTGGAACATGGGCAATCATTTCCTGGAGATGGTAATTTTTCTATTGGCAGGCAGAATTGGAAAAAGAAATTTAAGGATGCTACCTCTGCTACTCAAGCAGCGGCTGAGTTTGCAGAACATTCAAGCCTAGCTGCCAGAGCTGTTGTAGAACTTCCAAGGCAATATTGTGTTTATGATGATGGTTCATGCCACTTAGTTTTCAAGGATGAAAGGTTAGAACATGGGCAATCATTTCCTTCAGATGGTAATGGTAATTTTTTTGTTGGCAGGCAGAATTGGAACATGAAATTTAAGGATGCTACCTCTACTGCTCAAGTAGCGACTGAGTTTGCAGAATATGCAAGCCTAGCAACAAGAGTTGTTGTAGAACTTTCAAGGCAATATTGTGTTGATGATGGTGGTTCATGACACTTAGGTTTCAAGGATGAAAGGTTGGAACATGGGCAAGCATTTCCTGGAGATGAAAATGGTAATTTTTCTGTTGGAAAGCAGAATTGGAACATGAAATTTAAGGATGCTACCTCTGCTGCTCAAGCAGCGGCTGAGTTTGCAGAACATGCAAGCCTAGCAACCAGAGCTGTTGTAGAACTTTCAAGGCAATATTGTGATGGTGATGGTGGTTCATGCCACTTAAGTTTCAAGGATAAAAGGTTGGAACATGGGCAATCATTTCTTAGAGATGGTATTCGTAATTTTTCTATTGGCAGGCAGAATTGGAACATGAAATTTAAGGATGCTACCTCTACTGCTTAAGAAGCGGCTGAGTTTGCAGAACATGCAAGCCTAGCTGCCAGAGCTGTTGCATAACTTTCAAGGCAATATTGTGTTGATGATAATGGTTCATGCCACTTAGGTTTCAAGGATAAAAGTTTGGAACATGGGCAATCATTTCCTGGAGATGGTAAATTTTCTATTGGCAGGAAGAATTGGAACATGAAATTTAAGGATGCTACCTCTGCTGCTCAAGCAGCGGCTGAGTTTGCACAACATGCATGCCTAGCTGCCAGAGCTGTTGTAGAACTTTCAAGGAAATATTGTGTTGATGATGGTGGTTCATGCCACTTAGGTTTCAAGGATAAAAGGTTGGAACATGGGCAATCATTTCCTGGAGATTGTAATGGTAATTTTTCTATTGGCAGGAATAATTGGGAAATGAAAATTAAGGATGCTACCTCTGCTGCTCAAGCAGCGGTTGAGTTTGCAGAACATGCAAGCCTAACTACAAGAGCTGTTGTAGAACTTTCAAGGCAATATTGTGTTGGTGATAATGGTTCATGCCACTTATTTTTCAAGAATAAAAGGTTGTAACATGGGCAATCATTTTATGGAGATGGTAATGGTAATTTTTCTATTGGCAGGTAGAATTGGAAAATGAAATTTAAGGATGCTACCTCTGCTGCTCAAGTAGCGACTGAATTTGCAGAACATGCAAGCCTAGCTGCCAGAGCTGTTGTAGAACTTTCAAGGAAATATTGTATTGATGATGGTGGATCATGCCACTTAGGTTTCAAGGATAAAAGGTTGGAACATGGGCAATCATTTCCTGGAGATGGTAAATTTTCTATTGGCAGGCAGAATTGGAACATGAATTTTGAGGATGCTACCTCTGCTGTTCAAGCAGCGGCTGAGTTTGAAGAATATGAAAGCCTAGTTACCAGAGCTGTTGCAGAACTTTCAAGGCAATATAGTGTTGATGATGATGGTTCATGCCACTTAGTTTTCAAGTATAAAAGGTTGGAACATGGGCAATCATATCCTGGAGATGGTAATGGTAATATTTCTATTGCCAGGGAGAATTGGAACATGAAATATAAGATTGCTACCTCTGCTGCTCAAGCAGCGGCTGAGTTTGCAGAACATGCAAGCCTAGCTGCCAGACCTGTTGTAGAACTTTCAAGGCAATATTGTGTTGATGATGGTGGTTCATGCCACTTAGGTTTCAAGGATAAAAGGTTGGAACATGGGCAATCATTTCCTGGAGATGGTGATGGTAATTTTTCTATTGGCAGGCAGAATTGGACCATGAAATTTAAGGATGCTACCTCTGCTGCTCAAGCAGCGGCTGAGATTGCAGTAAATGCAAGCCTAGCTGCCAGAGCTGTTGTAGAACTTTCAAGGCAATATTGTGTTGATGATGATGGTTCGTGCCACTTAGGTTTCAAGGATAAATGTTTGGAACATGGGCAATCATTTCCTGGAGATGGTAAATTTTCTATTGGCAGGAAGAATTGGAACATGAAATTTAAGGATGCTACCTCTGCTGCTCAAGTAGCGGCTGAGTTTGCAGAACATGCAAACCTAGCTGCTAGAGCTGTTGTAGAACTTTCAAGGCAAAATTGTGTTGATGATGATGGTTCATGCCACTTAGTTTTCAAGGATAAAAAGTTTGGAACATGGGCAATTATTTCCTAGAGATGGTAAATTTTCTATTGGCAGGAAGAATTGGAACATAAATTTAAGGATGCTACCTCTGCTGCTCAAGCAACGGCTGAGTTTGCAGAACATGCAAGCCTAGCTACCAGAGCTGTTGTAGAACTTTCAAGGCAATATTGTGTTGATGATGATGGTTCATGCCACTTAGTTTTCAAGGATAAAAGTTTGGAACATGGGCAATCATTTTGTACAGATTGTAATGGTAATTTTTCTATTGGCAGGCAGAAATGGAACATGAAATTTAAGGATGCTACCTCTGTTGTTCAAGCAGCGGCTGAGTTTGCAGAACATGAAAGCCTAGTTTCCAGAGCTGTTGCAGAACTTTCAAGGCAATATAGTGTTGATGATGATGGTTCATGCCACTTAGTTTTCAAGTATAAAAGGTTGGAACATGGGCAATCATATCCTGGAGATGGTAATGGTAATATTTCTATTGCCAGGCAGAATTGGAACATGAAATATAAGGATGCTACCTCTGCTACTCAAGCAGCGGCTGAGTTTGCAGAACATGCAAGCCTAGCTGCCAGAGCTGTTGTAGAACTTTCAAGGCAATATTGTGTTGATGATGGTGGTTCATGCCACTTAGGTTTCAAGGATAAAAGGTTGGAACATGGGCAATCATTTCCTGGAGATGGTAATGGTAATTTTTCTATTGGCAGGCAGAATTGGAACATGAAATTTAAGGATGCTACCTCTGCTGTTCAAGCAGTGGCTTAGATTGCAGAACATGCAAGCCTAGCTACCAGAGCTGTTGTAGAACTTTCAAGGAAATATTGTATTGATGATGGTGGATCATGCCACTTAGGTTTCAAGGGTAAAAGGTTGGAACATGGGCAATCATTTCCTGGAGATGGTAAATTTTCTATTGGCAGGCAGAATTGGAACATTAAATTTAAGGATTCTACCTCTGCTGTTCAAGCAGCGGCTGAGTTTGCAGAACATGAAAGCCTAGTTGCCAGAGCTATTGCAGAACTTTCAAGGCAATATAGTGTTGATGATGATGGTTCATGCCAGTTAGGTTTCAAGGATAAAAGGTTGGAACATGGGCAATCATTTCCTAGAGATGGTAATGGTAATTTTTCTATTGGCAGGCAGAATTGGAACATGAAATTTAAGGATGCTACCTCTGCTACTCAAGCAGCGGCTGAGATTGCAGAACATGCAAGCCTAGCTGCCAGAGCTGTTGTAGAACTTTCAAGGAAATATTGTGTTAATGATGATGGTTCATGCCACTTAGGTTTCAAGGATAAATGTTTGGAACATGGGCAATCATTTCCATAGATGGTAATGGTAATTTTTCTATTGGCAGGCATTATTGGAACATGTAATTTAAGGATGCTACCTCTGCTGCTCAAGCAGCGGCTGAGATTGCAGAACATGCAAGCCTAGCTGCCAGAGCTGTTGTAGAACTTTCAAGGCAATATTGTGTTGATGATAGTGGTTCATGCCACTTAGGTTTCAAGGATAAAAGGTTGGAACATGGGCAATCATTTCCTAGAGATGGTAATGGTAAGTTTTCTATTGGCAGGCAGAATTGGAACATGAAATTTAAGGATGCTACCTCTGCTGCTCAAGCAGCGGCTGAGATTGCAGAACATGCAAGCCTAGCTGCCAGAGCTGTTGTAGAACTTTCAAGGCAATATTGTGTTGATGATGATGGTTCATGCCGCTTAGGTTTCAAGGATAAATGTTTGGAACATGGGCAATCATTTCCTGGAGATGGTAAATTTTCTATTGGCAGGAAGAATTGGAACATGAAATTTAAGGATTCTACCTCTGCTGCTCAAGCAGTGGCTGAGTTTGCAGAACATGCAAGCCTAGCTTCCAGAGCTGTTGTAGCACTTTCAAGGAAAAATTGTGTTGATGATGATGGTTCATGCCACTTAGTTTTCAGGGATAAAAGTTTGGAACATAGGCAATCATTTCCTGGAGATGGTAAATTTTCTATTGGCAGGAAGAATTGGAACATAAATTTAAGGATGCTACTTCTGCTGCTCAAGCAACGGCTGAGTTTGCAGAACATGCAAGCCTAGCTGCCAGAGCTGTTGTAGAACTTTCAAGGCAATATTGTGTTGATGATGATGGTTCATGCCACTTAGTTTTCAAGGATAAAAGGTTGGAACATGGGCAATCATTTTCTAGAGATGGTAATGGTAATTTTTCTATTGGCAGGCAGAATTGGAACATGAAAATTAAGGATGCTACCTCTGTTGTTCAAGCAGTGGCTGAGTTTGCAGAACATGAAAGCCTAGTTGCCAGAGCTGTTGCAGAACTTTCAAGGCAATATAGTGTTGATGATGATGGTTCATGCCACTTAATTTTCAAGTATAAAAGGCTGGAACATGGGCAATCATATCCTGGAGATGGTAACGGTAATATTTCCATTGCCAGGAAGAATTGGAACATGAAATATAAAGATGCTACCTCTGCTGCTCAAGCAGCGGCTGAGTTTGCAGAACATGCAAGCCTAGCTGCCAGAGCTGTTGTAGAACTTTCAAGGCAATATTGTGTTGATGATGGTGGTTCATGCCACTTAGGTTTCAAGGATAAAAGGTTGGAACATGGGCAATCATTTCCTGGAGATGGTAATGGTAATTTTTCTATTGGCAGGCAGAATTGGAACATCAAATTTAAGGATGCTACCTCTGCTACTCAAGCAGCGGCTGAGATTGCAGAACATGCAAGCCTAGCTGCCAGAGCTGTTGTAGAACTTTCAAGGCAATATTGTGTTTATGATGATGGTTCATGCCTCTTAGGTTTCAAGGATAAATGTTTGGAACATGGGAAATCATTTCCTGGAGATGTTAAATTTTCTATTGGCAAGAAGAATTGGAACATGAAATTTAAGGATGCTACCACTGCTGCTCAAGCAGCGGCTGAGATTGTAGAACATGCAAGCCTAGCTGCCAGAGCTGTTGTAGAACTTTCAAGGCAATATTGTGTTGAGGATGATGGTTCATGCCACTTAGGTTTCAAGGATAAATGTTTGGAACATGGGAAATCATTTCCTGGAGATGTTAAATTTTCTATTGGCAAGAAGAATTGGAACATGAAATTTAAGGATGCTACCTCTGCTGCTCAAGCAGCAGCTGAGTTTGCAGAACATGGAAGACTGGCTTCCAGAGCTGTTGTAGAACTTTCAAGGCAAAATTGTGTTGATGATGATGGTTCATGCCACTTAGTTTTCAAGGATAAAAGTTTGGAACATGGGCAATCATTTCCTGGAGATGGTAAATTTTCTATTGGCAGGAAGAATTGGAACATAAATTTAAGGATGCTACCTCTGCTGCTCAAGCAACGGCTGAGTTTGCAGAACATGCAAGCCTAGCTGCTAGAGCTGTTGTAGAACTTTCAAGGCAATATTGTGTTGATGATGATGGTTCATGCCACTTAGTTTTCAAGGATAAAATGTTGGAACATGGGCAATCATTTTCTAGAGATGGTAATGGTAATTTTTCTATTGGGAGGCAGAATTGGAACATGAAATTTAAGGATGCTACCTCTGCTGTTCAAGCAGCGGCTGAGTTTGCAGAACATGAAAGCCTAGTTGCCCGAGCTGTTGCAGAACTTTCAAGGCAATATAGTGTTGATGATGGTGGTTCATGCCACTTAGTTTTTGAGAATAAAAGGTTGGAACATGGGCAATCACATCCTGGAGATGGTGATGTTAATATTTCTATTGCTAGGAAGAATTGGAACTTGAAATATAAGGATGCTACCTCTGCTGCTCAAGCAGCGGCTGAGAGTGCAGAATATGCAAGCCTAGCTGCCAGAGCTGTTATAGAACTTTCAAGGCAATATTGTGTTGATGATGATGGTTCATGCCACTTAGGTTTCAAGGATAAATGTTTGGAACATGGACAATCATTTCCTGGAGATGGTAAATTTTCTATTGACAGGAAGAATTGGAACATGAAATTTAAGGATGCTACCTCTACTGCTCAAGCGGTGGCTGAGTTTGCAGAACATGCAAGCCTAGCTTCCAGAGTTGTTGTAGAACTTTCAAGGCAAAATTGTGTTGATGATGATGGTTCATGCCACTTAGTTTTCAAGGATAAAAGTTTGGAACATGGGCAATCATTTCCAGGAGATGCTAAATTTTCTGTTGGTAGGAAGAATTGGAACATAAATTTAAGGATGCTACCTCTGCTGCTCAAGCAACGACTGAGTTAGCAGAACATGCAAGCCTAGCTGCCAGAGCTGTTGTAGAACTTTCAAGGCAATATTGTGTTGATGATGATGGTTCATGCCACTTAGTTTTCAAGGATAAAAGGTTGGAACATGGGCAATCATTTTCTAGAGATGGTAATGGTAATTTTTCTATTGGCAGGCAGAATTGGAACATGAAATTTAAGGATGCTACCTCTGCTGCTCAAGTAGCGACTGAATTTGCAGAACATGCCCAGAGATGTTATAGAACTTTCAAGGCAATATTGTGTTGATGATGATGGTTCATTCCACTTAGGTTTCAAAGATAAAAGGTTGGAACATGGGCAATCATTTCCTGGAGATGGTAATGGTAATTTTTCTATTGGCAGGTAGAATTGGAACATGAAATTTAAGGATGCTACCTCTGCTGCTCAAGCAGCGGCTGAGAGTGCAGAATATGCAAGCCTAGCTGCCAGAGCTGTTATAGAACTTTCAAGGCAATATTGTGTTGATGATGATGGTTCATGCCACTTAGGTTTCAAGGATAAATGTTTGGAACATGGACAATCATTTCCTGGAGATGGTAAATTTTCTATTGGCAGGAAGAATTGGAACATGAAATTTAAGGATGCTACCTCTACTGCTCAAGCGGTGGCTGAGTTTGCAGAACATGCAAGCCTAGCTTCCAGAGTTGTTGTAGAACTTTCAAGGCAAAATTGTGTTGATGATGATGGTTCATGCCACTTAGTTTTCAAGGATAAAAGTTTGGAACATGGGCAATCATTTCCAGGAGATGCTAAATTTTCTGTTGGTAGGAAGAATTGGAACATAAATTTAAGGATGCTACCTCTGCTGCTCAAGCAACGACTGAGTTAGCAGAACATGCAAGCCTAGCTGCCAGAGCTGTTGTAGAACTTTCAAGGCAATATTGTGTTGATGATGATGGTTCATGCCACTTAGTTTTCAAGGATAAAAGGTTGGAACATGGGCAATCATTTTCTAGAGATGGTAATGGTAATTTTTCTATTGGCAGGCAGAATTGGAACATGAAATTTAAGGATGCTACCTCTGCTGCTCAAGTAGCGACTGAATTTGCAGAACATGCCCAGAGATGTTATAGAACTTTCAAGGCAATATTGTGTTGATGATGATGGTTCATTCCACTTAGGTTTCAAAGATAAAAGGTTGGAACATGGGCAATCATTTCCTGGAGATGGTAATGGTAATTTTTCTATTGGCAGGTAGAATTGGAACATGAAATTTAAGGATGCTACCTCTGCTGCTCAAGCAGCGGCTGAGAGTGCAGAATATGCAAGCCTAGCTGCCAGAGCTGTTATAGAACTTTCAAGGCAATATTGTGTTGATGATGATGGTTCATGCCACTTAGGTTTCAAGGATAAATGTTTGGAACATGGACAATCATTTCCTGGAGATGGTAAATTTTCTATTGGCAGGAAGAATTGGAACATGAAATTTAAGGATGCTACCTCTACTGCTCAAGCGGTGGCTGAGTTTGCAGAACATGCAAGCCTAGCTTCCAGAGTTGTTGTAGAACTTTCAAGGCAAAATTGTGTTGATGATGATGGTTCATGCCACTTAGTTTTCAAGGATAAAAGTTTGGAACATGGGCAATCATTTCCAGGAGATGCTAAATTTTCTGTTGGTAGGAAGAATTGGAACATAAATTTAAGGATGCTACCTCTGCTGCTCAAGCAACGACTGAGTTAGCAGAACATGCAAGCCTAGCTGCCAGAGCTGTTGTAGAACTTTCAAGGCAATATTGTGTTGATGATGATGGTTCATGCCACTTAGTTTTCAAGGATAAAAGGTTGGAACATGGGCAATCATTTTCTAGAGATGGTAATGGTAATTTTTCTATTGGCAGGCAGAATTGGAACATGAAATTTAAGGATGCTACCTCTGCTGCTCAAGTAGCGACTGAATTTGCAGAACATGCCCAGAGATGTTATAGAACTTTCAAGGCAATATTGTGTTGATGATGATGGTTCATTCCACTTAGGTTTCAAAGATAAAAGGTTGGAACATGGGCAATCATTTCCTGGAGATGGTAAATTTTCTATTAGCAGGCAGAATTGGAACATGAAATTTAAGGATGCTACCTCTGTTGTTCAAGCAGTGGCTGAGTTTGCAGAACATGCAAGCCTAGATGCCAGAGCTGTTGTAGAACTTTCAAGGCAATATAGTGTTGATGATGATGGTTCATGCCACTTAGTTTTCAAGTATAAAAGGTTGGAACATGGGCAATCATATCCTGGAGATGGTAATGGTAATATTTCTATTGCCAGGCAGAATTGGAATATGAAATATAAGGATGCTACCTCTGCTTCTCCAGCAGCGGCTGAGTTTGCAGAACATGCAAGCCTAGCTGCCAAAGCTGTTGTAGAACTTTCAAAGCAATATTGTGTTGATGATGGTGGTTCATGCAACTTAGGTTTCAAGGTTAAAAGGTTGGATCATGGGCAATCATTTCCTGGAGATGGTAATGGTAATTTTTCTATTGGCAGGCAGAATTGGAATATGAAATTTAAGCATGCTACCTCTGCTGCTCAAGCAGCGGCTGAGAATGCAGAATATGCAAGCCTAGCTGCCAGAGCTGTTGTAGAACTTTCAAGGCAATATTGTGTTGATGATGATGGTTCATGCCACTTAGGTTTCAAGGATAAATGTTTGGAACATGGGAAATCATTTCCTGGAGATGTTAAATTTTCTATTGGCAAGAAGAATTGGAACATGAAATTTAAGGATGCTACCTCTGCTGCTCAAGCAGCGGCTGAGTTTGCAGAACATGCAAGCCTGGCTTCCAGAGCTGTTGTAGAACTTTCAAGGCAAAATTATTTTGATGATGATGGTTCATGCCACTTAGTTTTCAAGGATAAAAGTTTGGAACATCGGTAATCAATTCCTGGAGATGGTAAATTTTCTATTGGCAGGAAGAATTGGAACATATATTTAAGGATGCTACCTCTGCTGCTCAAGCAACGGCTGAGTTTGCAGAACATGCAAGCCTAGCTGCCAGAGCTGTTGTAGAACTTTCAAGGCAATATTGTGTTGATGATGATGGTTCATGCCACTTAGGTTTCAAGGATAAATGTTTGGAACATGGGCAATCATTTCCTAGAGATGGTAATGGTAATTTTTCTATTGGCAGGCATTATTGCCACATGTAATTTAAGGATGCTACCTCTGCTGCTCAAGCAGCGGCTGAGATTGCAGAACATGCAAGCCTAGCTGCCAGAGCTGTTGTAGAACTTTCAAGGCAATATTGTGTTAATGATGATGGTTCATGCCACTTAGGTTTCAAGGATAAATGTTTGGAACATGGGCAATCATTTCCTCGAGATGGTAATGGTAATTTTTCTATTGGCAGGCATTATTGGAACATGTAATTTAAGGATGCTACCTCTGCTGCTCAAGCAGCGGCTGAGATTGCAGAACATGCAAGCCTAGCTGCCAGAGCTGTTGTAGAACTTTCAAGGCAATATTGTGTTGATGATAGTGGTTCATGCCACTTAGGTTTCAAGGATAAAAGTTTGGAACATGGGCAATCATTTCCTAGAGATGGTAATGGTAAGTTTTCTATTGGCAGGCAGAATTGGAACATGAAATTTAAGGATGCTACCTCTGCTGCTCAAGCAGCGGCTGAGATTGCAGAACATGCAAGCCTAGCTGCCAGAGCTGTTGTAGAACTTTCAAGGCAATATTGTGTTGATGATGATGGTTCATGCCACTTAGGTTTCAAGGATAAATGTTTGGAACATGGGCAATCATTTCCTAGAGATGGTAATGGTAATTTTTCTATTGGCAGGCATTATTGCCACATGTAATTTAAGGATGCTACCTCTGCTGCTCAAGCAGCGGCTGAGATTGCAGAACATGCAAGCCTAGCTGCCAGAGCTGTTGTAGAACTTTCAAGGCAATATTGTGTTAATGATGATGGTTCATGCCACTTAGGTTTCAAGGATAAATGTTTGGAACATGGGCAATCATTTCCTCGAGATGGTAATGGTAATTTTTCTATTGGCAGGCATTATTGGAACATGAAATTTAAGGATGCTACCTCTGCTGCTCAAGCAGCGGCTGAGATTGCAGAACATGCAAGCCTAGCTGCCAGAGCTGTTGTAGAACTTTCAAGGCAATATTTTGTTGATGATAGTGGTTCATGCCACTTAGGTTTCAAGGATAAAAGTTTGGAACATGGGCAATCATTTCCTAGAGATGGTAATGGTAAGTTTTCTATTGGCAGGCAGAATTGGAACATGAAATTTAAGGATGCTACCTCTGCTGCTCAAGCAGCGGCTGAGATTGCAGAACATGCAAGCCTAGCTGCCAGAGCTGTTGTAGAACTTTCAAGGCAATATTGTGTTGATGATGATGGTTCATGCCGCTTAGGTTTCAAGGATAAATGTTTGGAACATGGGCAATCATTTCCTGGAGATGGTAAATTTTCTATTGGCAGGAAGAATTGGAACATGAAATTTAAGGATTCTACCTCTGCTGCTCAAGCAGTGGCTGAGTTTGCAGAACATGCAAGCCTAGCTTCCAGAGCTATTGTAGCACTTTCAAGGAAAAATTGTGTTGATGATGATGGTTCATGCCACTTAGTTTTCAGGGATAAAAGTTTGGAACATAGGCAATCATTTCCTGGAGATGGTAAATTTTCTATTGGCAGGAAGAATTGGAACATAAATTTAAGGATGCTACTTCTGCTGCTCAAGCAACGGCTGAGTTTGCAGAACATGCAAGCCTAGCTGCCAGAGCTGTTGTAGAACTTTCAAGGCAATATTGTGTTGATGATGATGGTTCATGCCACTTAGTTTTCAAGGATAAAAGGTTGGAACATGGGCAATCATTTTCTAGAGATGGTAATGGTAATTTTTCTATTGGCAGGCAGAATTGGAACATGAAAATTAAGGATGCTACCTCTGTTGTTCAAGCAGTGGCTGAGTTTGCAGAACATGAAAGCCTAGTTGCCAGAGCTGTTGCAGAACTTTCAAGGCAATATAGTGTTGATGATGATGGTTCATGCCACTTAATTTTCAACTATAAAAGGCTGGAACATGGGCAATCATATCCTGGAGATGGTAACGGTAATATTTCCATTGCCAGGAAGAATTGGAACATGAAATATAAAGATGCTACCTCTGCTGCTCAAGCAGCGGCTGAGTTTGCAGAACATGCAAGCCTAGCTGCCAGAGCTGTTGTAGAACTTTCAAGGCAATATTGTGTTGATGATGGTGGTTCATGCCACTTAGGTTTCAAGGATAAAAGGTTGGAACATGGGCAATCATTTCCTGGAGATGGTAATGGTAATTTTTCTATTGGCAGGCAGAATTGGAACATGAAATTTAAGGATGCTACCTCTGCTACTCAAGCAGCGACTGAGATTGCAGAACATGCAAGCCTAGCTGCCAGAGCTGTTGTAGAACTTTCAAGGCAATATTGTGTTTATGATGATGGTTCATGCCACTTAGGTTTCAAGGATAAATGTTTGGAACATGGGAAATCATTTCCTGGAGATGTTAAATTTTCTATTGGCAGGAAGAATTGGAACATATATTTAAGGATGCTACCTCTGCTGCTTAAGCAACGGCTGAGTTTGCAGAACATGCAAGCCTAGCTGCTAGAGCTGTTGTAGAACTTTCAAGGCAATATTGTGTTGATGATGATGGTTCATGCCACTTAGTTTTCAAGGATAAAAGGTTGGAACATGGGCAATCATTTTCTAGAGATGGTAATGGTAATTTTTCTATTGGGAGGCAGAATTGGAACATGAAATTTAAGGATGCTACCTCTGCTGTTCAAGCAGCGGCTGAGTTTGCAGAACATGAAAGCCTAGTTGCCCGAGCTGTTGCAGAACTTTCAAGGCAATATAGTGTTGATGATGATGGTTCATGCCAATTAGTTTTTGAGTATAAAAGGTTGGAACATGGGCAATCACATCCTGGAGATGGTAATGGTAATATTTCTATTGCTAGGAAGAATTGGAACTTGAAATATAAGGATGCTACCTCTGCTGCTCAAGCAGCGGCTGAGTTTGTAGAACATGCAAGCCTAGCTGCTAGAGCTGTTGTAGAATTTCAAGGCAATATCTGTGTTGATGATGGTGGTTCATGCCACTTAGGTTTCAAGGATAAAAGGTTGTAACATGGGCAATCATTTCCTGGAGATGGTAATGGTAATTTTTCTATTGGCAGGTAGAATTGGAACATGAAATCTAAGGATGCTACCTCTGCTGCTCAAGCAGCGGCTGAGAGTGCAGAACATGCAAGCCTAGCTGCCAGAGCTGTTGTAGAACTTTCAAGGCAATATTGTGTTGATGATGATGGTTCATGCCACTTAGGTTTCAAGGATAAATGTTTGGAACATGGACAATCATTTCCTGGAGATGGTAAATTTTCTATTGGCAGGAAGAATTGGAACATGAAATTTAAGGATGCTACCTCTACTGCTCAAGCGGTGGCTGAGTTTGCAGAACATGCAAGCCTAGCTTCCAGAGTTGTTGTAGAACTTTCAAGGCAAAATTGTGTTGATGATGATGGTTCATGCCACTTAGTTTTCAGGGATAAAAGTTTGGAACATAGGCAATCATTTCCTGGAGATGGTAAATTTTCTATTGGCAGGAAGAATTGGAACATAAATTTAAGGATGCTACTTCTGCTGCTCAAGCAACGGCTGAGTTTGCAGAACATGCAAGCCTAGCTGCCAGAGCTGTTGTAGAACTTTCAAGGCAATATTGTGTTGATGATGATGGTTCATGCCACTTAGTTTTCAAGGATAAAAGGTTGGAACATGGGCAATCATTTTCTAGAGATGGTAATGGTAATTTTTCTATTGGCAGGCAGAATTGGAACATGAAAATTAAGGATGCTACCTCTGTTATTCAAGCAGTGGCTGAGTTTGCAGAACATGAAAGCCTAGTTGCCAGAGCTGTTGCAGAACTTTCAAGGCAATATAGTGTTGATGATGATGGTTCATGCCACTTAATTTTCAAGTATAAAAGGCTGGAACATGGGCAATCATATCCTGGAGATGGTAACGGTAATATTTCCATTGCCAGGAAGAATTGGAACATGAAATATAAAGATGCTACCTCTGCTGCTCAAGCAGCGGCTGAGTTTGCAGAACATGCAAGCCTAGCTGCCAGAGCTGTTGTAGAACTTTCAAGGCAATATTGTGTTGATGATGGTGGTTCATGCCACTTAGGTTTCAAGGATAAAAGGTTGGAACATGGGCAATCATTTCCTGGAGATGGTAATGGTAATTTTTCTATTGGCAGGCAGAATTGGAACATCAAATTTAAGGATGCTACCTCTGCTACTCAAGCAGCGGCTGAGATTGCAGAACATGCAAGCCTAGCTGCCAGAGCTGTTGTAGAACTTTCAAGGCAATATTGTGTTTATGATGATGGTTCATGCCACTTAGGTTTCAAGGATAAATGTTTGGAACATGGGAAATCATTTCCTGGAGATGTTAAATTTTCTATTGGCAAGAAGAATTGGAACATGAAATTTAAGGATGCTACCACTGCTGCTCAAGCAGCGGCTGAGATTGTAGAACATGCAAGCCTAGCTGCCAGAGCTGTTGTAGAACTTTCAAGGCAATATTGTGTTGAGGATGATGGTTCATGCCACTTAGGTTTCAAGGATAAATGTTTGGAACATGGGAAATCATTTCCTGGAGATGTTAAATTTTCTATTGGCAAGAAGAATTGGAACATGAAATTTAAGGATGCTACCTCTGCTGCTCAAGCAGCGGCTGAGTTTGCAGAACATGGAAGACTGGCTTCCAGAGCTGTTGTAGAACTTTCAAGGCAAAATTGTGTTGATGATGATGGTTCATGCCACTTAGTTTTCAAGGATAAAAGTTTGGAACATGGGCAATCATTTCCTGGAGATGGTAAATTTTCTATTGGCAGGAAGAATTGGAACATATATTTAAGGATGCTACCTCTGCTGCTCAAGCAACGGCTGAGTTTGCAGAACATGCAAGCCTAGCTGCTAGAGCTGTTGTAGAACTTTCAAGGCAATATTGTGTTGATGATGATGGTTCATGCCACTTAGTTTTCAAGGATAAAATGTTGGAACATGGGCAATCATTTTCTAGAGATGGTAATGGTAATTTTTCTATTGGGAGGCAGAATTGGAACATGAAATTTAAGGATGCTACCTCTGCTGTTCAAGCAGCGGCTGAGTTTGCAGAACATGCAAGCCTAGCTGCCAGAGCTGTTGCAGAACTTTCAAGGCAATATTGTGTTGATGATGGTGGTTCATGCCACTTAGGTTTCAAGGATGAAAGGTTGGAACATGGGCAATCACATCCTAGAGATGGTAATGGAAATATTTCTATTGCTAGGAAGAATTGGAACATGAAATATAAGGATGCTACCTCTGCTGCTCAAGCAGCGGCTGAGAGTGCAGAACATGCAAGCCTAGCTGCCAGAGCTGTTATAGAACTTTCAAGGCAATATTGTGTTGATGATGATGGTTCATGCCACTTAGGTTTCAAGGATAAATGTTTGGAACATGGACAATCATTTCCTGGAAATGGTAAATTTTCTATTGGCAGGAAGAATTGGAACATGAAATTTAAGGATGCTACCTCTACTGCTCAAGCGGTGGCTGAGTTTGCAGAACATGCAAGCCTAGCTTCCAGAGTTGTTGTAGAACTTTCAAGGCAAAATTGTGTTGATGATGATGGTTCATGCCACTTAGTTTTCAAGGATAAAAGTTTGGAACATGGGCAATCATTTCCAGGAGATGCTAAATTTTCTGTTGGTAGGAAGAATTGGAACATAAATTTAAGGATGCTACCTCTGCTGCTCAAGCAACGACTGAGTTAGCAGAACATGCAAGCCTAGCTGCCAGAGCTGTTGTAGAACTTTCAAGGCAATATTGTGTTGATGATGATGGTTCATGCCACTTAGTTTTCAAGGATAAAAGGTTGGAACATGGGCAATCATTTTCTAGAGATGGTAATGGTAATTTTTCTATTGGCAGGCAGAATTGGAACATGAAATTTAAGGATGCTACCTCTGCTGCTCAAGTAGCGACTGAATTTGCAGAACATGCCCAGAGATGTTATAGAACTTTCAAGGCAATATTGTGTTGATGATGATGGTTCATTCCACTTAGGTTTCAAAGATAAAAGGTTGGAACATGGGCAATCATTTCCTGGAGATGGTAATGGTAATTTTTCTATTGGCAGGTAGAATTGGAACATGAAATTTAAGGATGCTACCTCTGCTGCTCAAGCAGCGGCTGAGAGTGCAGAATATGCAAGCCTAGCTGCCAGAGCTGTTATAGAACTTTCAAGGCAATATTGTGTTGATGATGATGGTTCATGCCACTTAGGTTTCAAGGATAAATGTTTGGAACATGGACAATCATTTCCTGGAGATGGTAAATTTTCTATTGGCAGGAAGAATTGGAACATGAAATTTAAGGATGCTACCTCTACTGCTCAAGCGGTGGCTGAGTTTGCAGAACATGCAAGCCTAGCTTCCAGAGTTGTTGTAGAACTTTCAAGGCAAAATTGTGTTGATGATGATGGTTCATGCCACTTAGTTTTCAAGGATAAAAGTTTGGAACATGGGCAATCATTTCCAGGAGATGCTAAATTTTCTGTTGGTAGGAAGAATTGGAACATAAATTTAAGGATGCTACCTCTGCTGCTCAAGCAACGACTGAGTTAGCAGAACATGCAAGCCTAGCTGCCAGAGCTGTTGTAGAACTTTCAAGGCAATATTGTGTTGATGATGATGGTTCATGCCACTTAGTTTTCAAGGATAAAAGGTTGGAACATGGGCAATCATTTTCTAGAGATGGTAATGGTAATTTTTCTATTGGCAGGCAGAATTGGAACATGAAATTTAAGGATGCTACCTCTGCTGCTCAAGTAGCGACTGAATTTGCAGAACATGCCCAGAGATGTTATAGAACTTTCAAGGCAATATTGTGTTGATGATGATGGTTCATTCCACTTAGGTTTCAAAGATAAAAGGTTGGAACATGGGCAATCATTTCCTGGAGATGGTAAATTTTCTATTAGCAGGCAGAATTGGAACATGAAATTTAAGGATGCTACCTCTGTTGTTCAAGCAGTGGCTGAGTTTGCAGAACATGCAAGCCTAGATGCCAGAGCTGTTGTAGAACTTTCAAGGCAATATAGTGTTGATGATGATGGTTCATGCCACTTAGTTTTCAAGTATAAAAGGTTGGAACATGGGCAATCATATCCTGGAGATGGTAATGGTAATATTTCTATTGCCAGGCAGAATTGGAATATGAAATATAAGGATGCTACCTCTGCTTCTCCAGCAGCGGCTGAGTTTGCAGAACATGCAAGCCTAGCTGCCAAAGCTGTTGTAGAACTTTCAAAGCAATATTGTGTTGATGATGGTGGTTCATGCAACTTAGGTTTCAAGGTTAAAAGGTTGGATCATGGGCAATCATTTCCTAGAGATGGTAATGGTAATTTTTCTATTGGCAGGCAGAATTGGAATATGAAATTTAAGCATGCTACCTCTGCTGCTCAAGCAGCGGCTGAGATTGCAGAATATGCAAGCCTAGCTGCCAGAGCTGTTGTAGAACTTTCAAGGCAATATTGTGTTGATGATGATGGTTCATGCCACTTAGGTTTCAAGGATAAATGTTTGGAACATGGGAAATCATTTCCTGGAGATGTTAAATTTTCTATTGGCAGGAAGAATTGGAACATATATTTAAGGATGCTACCTCTGCTGCTTAAGCAGCGGCTGAGTTTGCAGAACATGCAAGCCTGGCTTCCAGAGCTGTTGTAGAACTTTCAAGGCAAAATTATTTTGATGATGATGGTTCATGCCACTTAGTTTTCAAGGATAAAAGTTTGGAACATCGGTAATCAATTCCTAGAGATGGTAAATTTTCTATTGGCAGGAAGAATTGGAACATATATTTAAGGATGCTACCTCTGCTGCTCAAGCAACGGCTGAGTTTGCAGAACATGCAAGCCTAGCTGCCAGAGCTGTTGTAGAACTTTCAAGGCAATATTGTGTTGATGATGATGGTTCATGCCACTTAGGTTTCAAGGATAAATGTTTGGAACATGGGCAATCATTTCCTAGAGATGGTAATGGTAATTTTTCTATTGGCAGGCATTATTGCAACATGTAATTTAAGGATGCTACCTCTGCTGCTCAAGCAGCGGCTGAGATTGCAGAACATGCAAGCCTAGCTGCCAGAGCTGTTGTAGAACTTTCAAGGCAATATTGTGTTAATGATGATGGTTCATGCCACTTAGGTTTCAAGGATAAATGTTTGGAACATGGGCAATCATTTCCTAGAGATGGTAATGGTAATTTTTCTATTGGCAGGCATTATTGGAACATGTAATTTAAGGATGCTACCTCTGCTGCTCAAGCAGCGGCTGAGATTGCAGAACATGCAAGCCTAGCTGCCAGAGCTGTTGTAGAACTTTCAAGGCAATATTGTGTTGATGATAGTGGTTCATGCCACTTAGGTTTCAAGGATAAAAGTTTGGAACATAGGAAATCATTTCCTAGAGATGGTAATGGTAAGTTTTCTATTGGCAGGCAGAATTGGAACATGAAATTTAAGGATGCTACCTCTGCTGCTCAAGCAGCGGCTGAGATTGCAGAACATGCAAGCCTAGCTGCCAGAGCTGTTGTAGAACTTTCAAGGCAATATTGTGTTGATGATGATGGTTCATGCCGCTTAGGTTTCAAGGATAAATGTTTGGAACATGGGCAATCATTTCCTGGAGATGGTAAATTTTCTATTGGCAGGAAGAATTGGAACATGAAATTTAAGGATTCTACCTCTGCTGCTCAAGCAGTGGCTGAGTTTGCAGAACATGCAAGCCTAGCTTCCAGAGCTATTGTAGCACTTTCAAGGAAAAATTGTGTTGATGATGATGGTTCATGCCACTTAGTTTTAAGGGATAAAAGTTTGGAACATAGGCAATCATTTCCTGGAGATGGTAAATTTTCTATTGGCAGGAAGAATTGGAACATAAATTTAAGGATGCTACTTCTGCTGCTCAAGCAACGGCTGAGTTTGCAGAACATGCAAGCCTAGCTGCCAGAGCTGTTGTAGAACTTTCAAGGCAATATTGTGTTGATGATGATGGTTCATGCCACTTAGTTTTCAAGGATAAAAGGTTGGAACATGGGCAATCATTTTCTAGAGATGGTAATGGTAATTTTTCTATTGGCAGGCAGAATTGGAACATGAAAATTAAGGATGCTACCTCTGTTGTTCAAGCAGTGGCTGAGTTTGCAGAATATGAAAGCCTAGTTGCCAGAGCTGTTGCAGAACTTTCAAGGCAATATAGTGTTGATGATGATGGTTCATGCCACTTAATTTTCAAGTATAAAAGGCTGGAACATGGGCAATCATATCCTGGAGATGGTAACGGTAATATTTCCATTGCCAGGAAGAATTGGAACATGAAATATAAAGATGCTACCTCTGCTGCTCAAGCAGCGGCTGAGTTTGCAGAACATGCAAGCCTAGCTGCCAGAGCTGTTGTAGAACTTTCAAGGCAATATTGTGTTGATGATGGTGGTTCATGCCACTTAGGTTTCAAGGATAAAAGGTTGGAACATGGGCAATCATTTCCTGGAGATGGTTAAATTTTCTATTGGCAAGAAGAATTGGAACATGAAATTTAAGGATGCTACCTCTGCTGCTCAAGCAGCGGCTGAGATTGCAGAACATGCAAGCCTAGCTGCCAGAGCTGTTGTTGAACTTTCAAGGCAATATTGTGTTGAGGATGATGGTTCATGCCACTTAGGTTTCAAGGATAAATGTTTGGAACATGGGAAATCATTTCCTGGAGATGTTAAATTTTCTATTGGCAAGAAGAATTGGAACATGAAATTTAAGGATGCTACCTCTGCTGCTCAAGCAGCAGCTAAGTTTGCAGAACATGGAAGACTGGCTTCCAGAGCTGTTGTAGAACTTTCAAGGCAAAATTGTGTTGATGATGATGGTTCATGCCACTTAGTTTTCAAGGATAAAAGTTTGGAACATGGGCAATCATTTCCTGGAGATGGTAAATTTTCTATTGGCAGGAAGAATTGGAACATATATTTAAGGATGCTACCTCTGCTGCTCAAGCAACGGCTGAGTTTGCAGAACATGCAAGCCTAGCTGCTAGAGCTGTTGTAGAACTTTCAAGGCAATATTGTGTTGATGATGATGGTTCATGCCACTTAGTTTTCAAGGATAAAAGGTTGGAACATGGGCAATCATTTTCTAGAGATGGTAATGGTAATTTTTCTATTGGGAGGCAGAATTGGAACATGAAATTTAAGGATGCTACCTCTGCTGTTCAAGCAGCGGCTGAGTTTGCAGAACATGAAAGCCTAGTTGCCCGAGCTGTTGCAGAACTTTCAAGGCAATATAGTGTTGATGATGATGGTTCATGCCAATTAGTTTTTGAGTATAAAAGGTTGGAACATGGGCAATCACATCCTGGAGATGGTAATGGTAATATTTCTATTGCTAGGAAGAATTGGAACTTGAAATATAAGGATGCTACCTCTGCTGCTCAAGCAGCGGCTGAGTTTGTAGAACATGCAAGCCTAGCTGCTAGAGCTGTTGTAGAATTTCAAGGCAATATCTTGTTGATGATGGTGGTTCATGCCACTTAGGTTTCAAGGATAAAAGGTTGTAACATGGGCAATCATTTCCTGGAGATGGTAATGGTAATTTTTCTATTGGCAGGTAGAATTGGAACATGAAATCTAAGGATGCTACCTCTGCTGCTCAAGCAGCGGCTGAGAGTGCAGAACATGCAAGCCTAGCTGCCAGAGCTGTTGTAGAACTTTCAAGGCAATATTGTGTTGATGATGATGGTTCATGCCACTTAGGTTTCAAGGATAAATGTTTGGAACATGGACAATCATTTCCTGGAGATGGTAAATTTTCTATTGGCAGGAAGAATTGGAACATGAAATTTAAGGATGCTACCTCTACTGCTCAAGCGGTGGCTGAGTTTGCAGAACATGCAAGCCTAGCTTCCAGAGTTGTTGTAGAACTTTCAAGGCAAAATTGTGTTGATGATGATGGTTCATGCCACTTAGTTTTCAAGGATAAAAGTTTGGAACATGGGCAATCATTTCCAGGAGACGCTAAATTTTCTGTTGGTAGGAAGAATTGGAACATAAATTTAAGGATGCTACCTCTGCTGCTCAAGCAACGACTGAGTTTGCAGAACATGCAAGCCTAGCTGCCAGAGCTGTTGTAGAACTTTCAAGGCAATATTGTGTTGATGATGATGGTTCATGCCGCTTAGTTTTCAAGGATAAAAGGTTGGAACATGGGCAATCATTTTCTAGAGATGGTAATGGTAATTTTTCTATTGGCAAGCAGAATTGGAACATGAAATTTAAGGATGCTACCTCTGCTGCTCAAGTAGCGACTGAATTTGCAGAACATGCCCAGAGATGTTATAGAAATTTCAAGCCAATATTGTGTTGATGATGATGGTTCATTCCACTTAGGTTTCAAAGATAAAAGGTTGGAACATGGGCAATCATTTCCTGGAGATGGTAAATTTTCTATTAGCAGGCAGAATTGGAACATGAAATTTAAGGATGCTACCTCTGTTGTTCAAGCAGTGGCTGAGTTTGCAGAACATGCAAGCCTAGATGCCAGAGCTGTTGTAGAACTTTCAAGGCAATATAGTGTTGATGATGATGGTTCATGCCACTTAGTTTTCAAGTATAAAAGGTTGGAACATGGGCAATCATATCCTGGAGATGGTAATGGTAATATTTCTATTGCCAGGCAGAATTGGAATATGAAATATAAGGATGCTACCTCTGCTTCTCCAGCAGCGGCTAAGTTTGCAGAACATGCAAGCCTAGCTGCCAAATCTGTTGTAGAACTTTCAAAGCAATATTGTGTTGATGATGGTGGTTCATGCAACTTAGGTTTCAAGGTTAAAAGGTTGGATCATGGGCAATCATTTCCTGGAGATGGTAATGGTAATTTTTCTATTGGCAGGCAGAATTGGAATATGAAATTTAAGCATGCTACCTCTGCTGCTCAAGCAGCGGCTGAGATTGCAGAATATGCAAGCCTAGCTGCCAGAGCTGTTGTAGAACTTTCAAGGCAATATTGTGTTGATGATGATGGTTCATGCCACTTAGGTTTCAAGGATTGGAACATGGGAAATCATTTCCTGGAGATGTTAAATTTTCTATTGGCAAGAAGAATTGGAACATGAAATTTAAGGATGCTACCTCTACTGCTCAAGCAGCGGCTGAGTTTGCAGAACATGCAAGCCTGGCTTCCAGAGCTGTTGTAGAACTTTCAAGGCAAAATTATTTTGATGATGATGGTTCATGCCACTTAGTTTTCAAGGATAAAAGTTTGGAACATCGGTAATCATTTCCTGGAGATGGTAAATTTTCTATTGGCAGGAAGAATTGGAACATATATTTAAGGATGCTACCTCTGCTGCTCAAGCAACGGCTGAGTTTGCAGAACATGCAAGCCTAGCTGCCAGAGGTTTTGTAGAACTTTCAAGGCAATATTGTGTTGATGATGATGGTTCATGCCACTTAGTTTTCAAGGATAAAAGGTTGGAACATGGGCAATCATTTTCTGGAGATGGTAATGGTAATTTTTCTATTGGGAGGCAGAATTGGAACATGAAATTTAAGGATGCTACCTCTGCTGTTCAAGCAGCGGCTGATTTTGCAGAACATGAAAGCCTAGTTGCCCGAGCTGTTGCAGAACTTTCAAGGCAATATAGTGTTGATGATGATGGTTCATGCCACTTAGTTTTTAAGTATAAAAGGTTAGAACACTGGCAATCACATCCTAGAGATGGTAATGGAAATATTTCTATTGCTAGGAAGAATTGGAACATGAAATATAAGGATGCTACCTCTGCTGCTCAAGCAGCGGCTGAGTTTGCAGAACATGCAAGCCTAGCTGCTAGAGCTGTTGTAGAACTTTCAAGGCAATATTGTGTTGATGATGATGGTTCATGCCACTTAGTTTTCAAGGATAAAAGGTTGGAACATGGGCAATCATTTTCTAGAGATGGTAATGGTAATTTTTCTATTGGCAGGCAGAATTGGAACATGAAATTTAAGGATGCTACCTCTGCTGCTCAAGTAGCGACTGAATTTGCAGAACATGCCCAGAGATGTTATAGAAATTTCAAGCCAATATTGTGTTGATGATGATGGTTCATTCCACTTAGGTTTCAAAGATAAAAGGTTGGAACATGGGCAATCATTTCCTGGAGATGGTAAATTTTCTATTAGCAGGCAGAATTGGAACATGAAATTTAAGGATGCTACCTCTGTTGTTCAAGCAGTGGCTGAGTTTGCAGAACATGCAAGCCTAGATGCCAGAGCTGTTGTAGAACTTTCAAGGCAATATAGTGTTGATGATGATGGTTCATGCCACTTAGTTTTCAAGTATAAAAGGTTGGAACATGGGCAATCATATCCTGGAGATGGTAATGGTAATATTTCTATTGCCAGGCAGAATTGGAATATGAAATATAAGGATGCTACCTCTGCTTCTCCAGCAGCGGCTGAGTTTGCAGAACATGCAAGCCTAGCTGCCAAAGCTGTTGTAGAACTTTCAAAGCAATATTGTGTTGATGATGGTGGTTCATGCAACTTAGGTTTCAAGGTTAAAAGGTTGGATCATGGGCAATCATTTCCTGGAGATGGTAATGGTAATTTTTCTATTGGCAGGCAGAATTGGAATATGAAATTTAAGCATGCTACCTCTGCTGCTCAAGCAGCGGCTGAGATTGCAGAATATGCAAGCCTAGCTGCAAGAGCTGTTGTAGAACTTTCAAGGCAATATTGTGTTGATGATGATGGTTCATGCCACTTAGGTTTCAAGGATTGGAACATGGGAAATCATTTCCTGGAGATGTTAAATTTTCTATTGGCAAGAAGAATTGGAACATGAAATTTAAGGATGCTACCTCTGCTGCTCAAGCAGCGGCTGAGTTTGCAGAACATGCAAGCCTGGCTTCCAGAGCTGTTGTAGAACTTTCAAGGCAAAATTATTTTGATGATGATGGTTCATGCCACTTAGTTTTCAAGGATAAAAGTTTGGAACATCGGTAATCATTTCCTGGAGATGGTAAATTTTCTATTGGCAGGAAGAATTGGAACATATATTTAAGGATGCTACCTCTGCTGCTCAAGCAACGGCTGAGTTTGCAGAACATGCAAGCCTAGCTGCCAGAGGTTTTGTAGAACTTTCAAGGCAATATTATGTTGATGATGATGGTTCATGCCACTTAGTTTTCAAGGATAAAAGGTTGGAACATGGGCAATCATTTTCTGGAGATGGTAATGGTAATTTTTCTATTGGGAGGCAGAATTGGAACATGAAATTTAAGGATGCTACCTCTGCTGTTCAAGCAGCGGCTGAGTTTGCAGAACATGAAAGCCTAGTTGCCCGAGCTGTTGCAGAACTTTCAAGGCAATATAGTGTTGATGATGATGGTTCATGCCACTTAGTTTTTAAGTATAAAAGGTTGGAACATGGGCAATCACATCCTAGAGATGGTAATGGAAATATTTCTATTGCTAGGAAGAATTGGAACATGAAATATAAGGATGCTACCTCTGCTGCTCAAGCAGCGGCTGAGTTTGCAGAACATGCAAGCCTAGCTGCTAGAGCTGTTGTAGAATTTCAAGGCAATATTGTGTTGATGATGGTGGTTCATGCCACTTAGGTTTCAAGGATAAAAGGTTGTAACATGGGCAATCATTTCCTGGAGATGGTAATGGTAATTTTTCTATTGGCGTGTAGAATTGGAACATGAAATCTAAGGATGCTACCTCTGCTGCTCATGCAGCGGCTGAGAGTGCAGAACATGCAAGCCTAGCTGCCAGAGCTGTTGTAGAACTTTCAAGGCAATATTGTGTTGATGATGATGGTTCATGCCACTTAGGTTTCAAGGATAATTGTTTGGAACATGGACAATCATTTCCTGGAGATGGTAAATTTTCTATTGGCAGGAAGAATTGGAACATGAAATTTAAGGATGCTACCTCTACTGCGCAAGCGGTGGCTGAGTTTGCAGAACATGCAAGCCTAGCTTCCAGAGTTGTTGTAGAACTTTCAAGGCAAAATTGTGTTGATGATGATGGTTCATGCCACTTAGTTTTCAAGTATAAAAGGTTGGAACATGGGCAATCATATCCTGGAGATGGTAATGGTAATATTTCTATTGCCAGGCAGAATTGGAATATGAAATATAAGGATGCTACCTCTGCTTCTCCAGCAGCGGCTGAGTTTGCAGAACATGCAAGCCTAGCTGCCAAAGCTGTTGTAGAACTTTCAAAGCAATATTGTGTTGATGATGGTGGATCATGCCACTTAGGTTTCAAGGATAAAAGGTTGGAACATGGGCAATCATTTCATGGAGATGGTAATGGTAATTTTTCTATTGGCAGGTAGAATTAGAACATGAAATTTAAGGATGCTACCTCTGCTGCTCAAGTAGCGACTGAATTTGCAGAACATGCCCAGAGATGTTATAGAACTTTCAAGGCAATATTGTGTTGATGATGATGGTTCATTCCACTTAGGTTTCAAAGATAAAAGGTTGGAACATGGGCAATCATTTCCTGGAGATGGTAAATTTTCTATTAGCAGGCAGAATTGGAACATGAAATTTAAGGATGCTACCTTTGTTGTTCAAGAAGTGGCTGAGTTTGCAGAACATGCAAGCCTAGATGCCAGAGCTGTTGTAGAACTTTCAAGGCAATATAGTGTTGATGATGATGGTTCATGCCACTTAGTTTTCAAGTATAAAAGGTTGGAACATGGGCAATCATATCCTGGAGATGGTAATGGTAATATTTCTATTGCCAGGCAGAATTGGAATATGAAATATAAGGATGCTACCTCTGCTTCTCCAGCAGCGGCTGAGTTTGCAGAACATGCAAGCCTAGCTGCCAAAGCTGTTGTAGAACTTTCAAAGCAATATTGTGTTGATGATGGTGGTTCATGCAACTTAGGTTTCAAGGTTAAAAGGTTGGATCATGGGCAATCATTTCCTGGAGATGGTAATGGTAATTTTTCTATTGGCAGGCAGAATTGGAATATGAAATTTAAGCATGCTACCTCTGCTGCTCAAGCAGCGGCTGAGATTGCAGAATATGCAAGCCTAGCTGCCAGAGCTGTTGTAGAACTTTCAAGGCAATATTGTGTTGATGATGATGGTTCATGCCACTTAGCTTTCAAGGATAAATGTTTGGAACATGGGAAATCATTTCCTAGAGATGTTAAATTTTCTATTGGCAAGAAGAATTGGAACATGAAATTTAAGGATGCTACCTCTGCTGCTCAAGCAGCGGCTGAGTTTGCAGAACATGCAAGCCTGGCTTCCAGAGCTGTTGTAGAACTTTCAAGGCAAAATTATTTTGATGATGATGGTTCATGCCACTTAGTTTTCAAGGATAAAAGTTTGGAACATCGGTCAGGAAGAATTGGAACATATATTTAAGGATGCTACCTCTGCTGCTCAAGCAACGGCTGAGTTTGCAGAACATGCAAGCCTAGCTGCCAGAGCTGTTGTAGAACTTTCAAGGCAATATTGTGTTGATGATGATGGTTCATGCCACTTAGTTTTCAAGGATAAAAGGTTGGAACATGGGCAATCATTTTTTAGAGATTGTAATGGTAATTTTTCTATTGGGAGGAAGAATTGGAACATGAAATTTAAGGATGCTACCTCTGCTGATCAAGCAGCGGCTAAGTTTGCAGAACATGAAAGCCTAGTTGCCCGAGCTGTTGCAGAACTTTCAAGGCAATATAGTGTTGATGATGATGGTTCATGCCACATAGTTTTTAAGTATAAAAGGTTGGAACATGGGCAATCACATCCTAGAGATGGTAATGGAAATATTTCTATTGCTAGGAAGAATTGGAACATGAAATATAAGGATGCTACCTCTGCTGCTCAAGCAGCGGCTGAGAGTGCAGAACATGCAAGCCTAGCTGCCAGAGCTGTTGTAGAACTTTCAAGGCAATATTGTGTTGATGATGATGGTTCATGCCACTTAGGTTTCAAGGATAATTGTTTGGAACATGGACAATCATTTCCTGGAGATGGTAAATTTCCTATTGGCCGGAAAAATTTGAACATGAAATTTAAGGATGCTACCTCTACTGCGCAAGCGGTGGCTGAGTTTGCAGAACATGCAAGCCTAGCTTCCAGAGTTGTTGTAGAACATTCAAGGCAAAATTGTGTTGATGATGATGGTTCATGCCACTTAGTTTTCAAGGATAAAAGTTTGGAACATGGGCAATCATTTCCAGGAGATGCTAAATTTTCTATTGGTAGGAAGAATTGGAACATAAATTTAAGGATGCTACCTCTGCTGCTCAAGCAACGACTGAGTTTGCAGAACATGCAAGCCTAGCTGCCAGAGCTGTTGTAGAACTTTCAAGGCAATATTGTATTGATGATGGTGGATCATGCCACTTAGGTTTCAAGGATAAAAGGTTGGAACATGGGCAATCATTTCATGGAGATGGTAATGGTAATTTTTCTATTGGCAGGTAGAATTAGAACATGAAATTTAAGGATGCTACCTCTGCTGCTCAAGCAGCGGTTGAGTTTGCAGAACATGCAAGCCTAGCTGCCAGAGCTGTTGTAGAACTTTCAAAGAAATATTGTGTTGATGATGATGGTTCATGCCACTTTGGTTTCAAGAATAAAAGTTTGGAACATGGGCAATACATTTCCTAGAGATGGTAAATTTTCTATTGGCAGGATGAATTGGAACATAAATTTAAGGATGCTACCTCTGCTGCTCAAGCATCGGCTGAGTTTGTAGAACATGCAAGCCTAGCTGCCAGAGCTGTTGCATAACTTTCAAGGCAATATAGTGTTGATGATGATGGTTCATGCCACTTAGTTTTCAAGTATAAAAGGTTGGAACATGGGCAATCATATCCGGGAGATGGTAATGGTAATATTTCTATTGACAGGAAGAATTGGAACATGAAATATAAGGATGCTACCTCTGCTTCTCAAGCAGCGGCTGAGTTTGCAGAACATGCAATCCTAGCTCCCAAAGCTGTTGTAGAACTTTCAAAGCAATATTGTATTGATGATGTTGGTTCATGCCACTTTGGTTTCAAGGTTAAAAGGTTGGATCATGGGCAATCATTTCCTGGAGATGGTAAATTTACTATTGGCAGGAAGAATTGGAACATGAAATTTAAGGATGCTACCTCTGCTGCTCAAGCAGCGGCTGAGTTTATAGAACATGCAAGCCTAGCTTCCAAAGCTGTTGTAGAACTTTCAAGGCAAAATTGTATTGATGATGATGGTTTATGCCACTTAGTTTTCAAGGATAAAAAGTTGGAACATGGGCAATCATTTTCTGGAGATGGTAATGGTAAGTTTTCTATTGGCAGGCAGAATTGGAACATGAAATTTAAGGATGCTACCTCTGCTGCTCAAGTAGCGACTGAATTTGTAGAACATGCAAGCCTAGCTGGCAGAGCTGTTGTAGAACTTTCAAGGAAATATTGTATTGATGATGGTGGATCATGCCACTTAGGTTTCAAGGATAAAAGGTTGGAACATGGGCAATCATTTCCTGGAGGTGGTAATGGTAAGTTTTCTATTGGCAGGTAGAATTAGAACATTAAATTTAAGGATGCTACCTCTGCTGCTCAAGCAGCGGTTGAGTTTGCAGAACATGCAAGCCTAGCTGCCAGAGCTGTTGTAGAACTTTCAAAGAAATATTGTGTTGATGATGATGGTTCATGCCACTTAGGTTTCAAGAATAAAAGTTTGGAACATGGGCAATCATTTCCTAGAGATGGTAAATTTTCTATTGGCAGGAAGAATTGGAACATAAATTTAAGGATGCTACCTCTACTGCTCAAGCAACGGCTGAGTTTGTAGAACATGCAAGCCTAGCTGCCAGAGCTGTTGTAGAACTTTGAAGGCAATATTGTGTTGATGATGATGGTTCATGCCACTTAGTTTTCAAGTATAAAAGGTTGGAACATGGGCAATCATTTTCTGGAGATGGTAATGGTAATTTTTCTATTGGCAGGCAGAATTGGAACATGAAATTTAAGGATGCTACCTCTGCTGATCAAGTAGCGACTGAATTTGCAAAACATGCAAGCCTAGCTGGCAGAGCTGTTGTAGAACTTTCAAGGAAATATTGTATTGATGATGGTGGATCATGCCACTTAGGTTTCAAGGATAAAAGGTTGGAACATGGGCAATCATTTCCTGGAGATGGTAATGGTAATATTTCTATTGGCAGGTAGAATTAGAACATGAAATTTAAGGATGCTACCTCTGCTGCTCAAGCAGCGGTTGAGTTTGCAGAACATGCAAGCCTAGCTGGCAGAGCTGTTGTAGAACTTTCAAGGAAATATTGTATTGATGATGGTGGATCATGCCACATAGGTTTCAAGGATAAAAGGTTGGAACATGGGCAATCATTTCCTAGAGATGGTAATGGTAATTTTTCTATTGGCAGGTAGAATTAGAAGATGAAATTTAAGGATGCTACCTCAGCTGCTCAAGCAGCGGTTGAGTTTGCAGAACATGCAAGCCTAGCTGCCAGAGCTGTTGTAGAACTTTCAAAGAAATATTGTGTTGATGATGATGGTTCATGCCACGTAGGTTTCAAGGATAAATGTTTGGAACATGGGCAATCATTTCCTGGAGATGGTAAATTTACTATTGGCAGGAAGAATTCGAACATGAAATTTAGGGATGCTACCTCTGCTGCTCAAGCAGCGGCTGAGTTTGCAGAACATGCAAGCCTAGCTTCCAGAGCAGTTGTAGAACTTTCAAGGCAAAATTATGTTGATGATGATGGTTCATGCCACTTAGTTTTCAAGGATAAAAGGTTGGAACATGGGCAATCATTTTCTGGAGATGGTAATGGTAATTTTTCTATTGGCAGGCAGAATTGGAACATGAAATTTAAGGATGCTACCTCTGCTGCTCAAGTAGCGACTGAATTTGCAGAACATGCAAGCCTAGCTGGCAGATCTGTTGTAGAACTTTCAAGGAAATATTGTATTGATGATGGTGGATCATGCCACTTAGGTTTCAAGGATAAAAGGTTGGAACATGGGCAATCATTTCCTGGAGATGGTAATGGTATTTTTTCTTTTGGCAGGTAGAATTAGAACATGAAATTTAAGGATGCTACCTCTGCTGCTCAAGCAGCGGTTGAGTTTGCAGAACATGCAAGCCTAGCTGCCAGAGCTGTTGTAGAACTTTCAAAGAAATATTGTGTTGATGATGATGGTTCATGCCACTTAGGTTTCAAGAATAAAAGTTTGGAACATGGGCAATCATTTCCTAGAGATGGTAAATTTTCTATTGGCAGGAAGAATTGGAACATAAATTTAAGGATGCTACCTCTGCTGCTCAAGCAACGGCTGAGTTTGCAGAACATGCAAGCCTAGCTGCCAGAGCTGTTGTAGAACTTTGAAGGCAATATTGTGTTGATGATGATGGTTCATGCCACTACCATCATCAACACAATATTGCCTTGAAAGTTCTACAACAGCTCTGGCAGCTAGGCTTGATTGTTCTGCAAACTCAGCCGCTGCTTGAGCAGCAGAGGTAGCATCCTTAAATTTCATGTTCCAATTCTGCCTGCCAATAGAAAATTTACCATTCTCCAGGAAATGATTGCCCATGTTCCAACCTTTTATCCTTGAAACCTAAGTGGCATGAACCACCATCATCAACACAATATTGCCTTGAAAGTTCTCCAACAGCTCTGGCAGCTAGGCTTGCATGTTCTGCAAACTCAGCCGTTGCTTGACCAGTAGAGATAGCATCCTTAAATTTCATGTTCCAATTCTGCCTGCCAACAGAACAATTACTATTACCATCTCAAGGAAATGATTGCCCATGTTTTAACCTTTCATCCTTGAAAATTTAGTGGCATGAACCACCATCATCAACATAATATTGCCTTGAAAGTTCTAAAACAGCTCTGGCAGCTAGGCTTGCATGTTCTACAAACTCAGCCGCTGCTGTGCAGCAGAGGTAGCATCCTTAAATTTCATGTTCCAATTCTGCCTGCCAACGGAAACATTACCATCACCATCTCAAGGAAATGATTGCCCATATTCCAACCTTTCAACCTTGAAAACTAAGTGGCATGAACCACCATCATCAACATAGTATTGCCTTGAAAGTTCTCTAACAGCTCTGGCAGCTAGGCTTGCGTGTTCTGCAAACTAAGTCGCTACTTGAGCAGCAAAGGTAGCATCCTTAAATTTCATGTTCCAATACTGCCTGCCAACAGAAAAATTACCATTACCATCTCCAGGAAATGATTGCCCATGTTCCAACTTTTCATCCTTGAAACCTAAGTGACATGAACCACCATTATCAACACAATATTGCCTTGAAAGTTCTACAACAGCTCTAGCAGCTAGGCTTGGATGTTCTACAAACTCAGTCGCTCCTTGAGCAGCAGAGGTAGCATCCTTAAATTTCATGTTCCAATTCTGCCTGCCATCAAAAAAATTACCATTACCATCTCCAAGAAATGATTGCCCATTTTCCAACCTTTCATCCTTGAAAACTAAGTGGCATGAACCACCATCATCAACATAGTATTGCCTTGAAAGTTCTCCAACAGCTCTGGCAGCTAGGCTTGCATGTTCTGCAAACTCAGTCGCTACTTGAGCAGCAGAGGTAGCATCATTAAATTGTATGTTCCAATTCTGCCTGCCAATAGAAAAGTTACCATTACCATCTCCAGGAAATGCTTTCCCATGTTCCAACCTTTCATCCTTGAAACCTAAGTGGCATGAACCACCATCATCAACATAGTATTGCCTTGAAAGTTCTCCAACAGCTCTGGCAGCTAGGCTTGCATGTTCTGCAAACTCAGTCGCTACTTGAGCAGCAAAGGTAGCATCCTTAAATTTCATGTTCCAATACTGCCTGCCAACAGAAAAATTACCATTACCATCTCCAGGAAATGATTGCCGATGTTCCAACCTTCCATACTTGAAACCTAAGTGGCATGAACCACCATTATCAACACAATATTGCCTTGAAAGTTCTACAACAGCTCTGGCAGCTAGGCTTGGATGTTCTACAAACTCAGTCGCTCCTTGAGCAGCAGAGGTAGCATCCTTAAATTTCATGTTCCAATTCTGCCTGCCATCAGAAAAATTACCATTACCATCTCCAAGAAATGATTGCCCATTTTCCAACCTTTCATCCTTGAAACCTAAGTGGCATGAACCACCATCATCAACACAATATTGCCTTGAAAGTTCTACAACAGCTCTGGCAGCTACGCTTGCATGTTCTGCAAACTCAGTCGCTACTTGAGTAGCAGAGGTAGCATCCTTAAATTTCATGATCCAATTCTGCCTGCCAATGGAAAAATTACCATTACCATCTCTAGGAAATGATTGCCCATGTTCCAACCTTTCATCCTTGAAACCTAAGTGGCATGAACCACCATCATCAACACAATATTGCCTTGAAAGTTCTACAACAGCTCTGGCATCTAGGCTTGGTTGTTCTACAAACTCAGCCGCTGCTTGAGCAGCAGAGGTAGCATCCTTAAATTTCATGTTCCAATTCTGCCTTCCAATAGTAAATTTACCATTTCCAGGAAATGATTGCCCATGTTCCAACCTTTTATCCTTGAAACTTAAGTGGCATGAACCACCATCATCAACACAATATTGCCTTGAAAGTTCTCCAACAGCTCTGACAGCTAGGCTTGCATGTTCTGCAAACTCAGCCGCTTCTTGAGCAGTAGAGGTAGCATCCTTAAATTTCATGTTCCAATTCTGCCTGCCAACAGAAAAATTACTATTACCATCTCAAGGAAATGATTGCCCATGTTTTAACCTTTCATCCTTGAAAACTAAATGGCATGAACCACCATCATCAACATAATATTGCCTTGAAAGTTCTAAAACAGCTCTGGCAGCTAGGCTTGCATGTTCTGCAAACTCAGCCGCTGCTGTGCAGCAGAGGTAGCATCCTTAAATTTCATGTTCCAATTCTGCCTGCCAACGGAAACATTACCATCACCATCTCAAGGAAATGATTGCCCATGTTCTAACCTTTCATCCTTGAAAACTAAGTGGCATGAACCACCATCATCAACACAGTATTACCTTGAAAGTTCTACAACAGCTCTGGCAGCTAGGCTTACATGTTCTGCAAACTCAGTCGCTCCTTGAGCAGCAGAGGTAGCATCCTTAAATTTCATGTTCCAATTCTGCCTGCCATCAGAAAAATTACCATTACCATCTCCAAGAAATGATTGCCCATTTTCCAACCTTTCATCCTTGAAACCTAAGTGGCATGAACCACCATCATCAACAAAATATTGCCTTGAAAGTTCTACAACAACTCTGGCAGCTACGCTTGCATGCTCTGCAAACTCAGTCGCGACTTGAGCAGCAGAGGTAGCATTCTTAAATTTCATGATCCAATTCTGCCTGCCAATGGAAAAATTACCATTACCATCTCTAGGAAATGATTGCCCATGTTCTAACCTTTCATCCTTGAAACCTAAGTGGCATGAACCACCATCATCAACACAATATTGCCTTGAAAGTTCTATAACAGCTCTGGCTGCTAGGCTTGGTTGTTCTGCAAACTTAGCCGCTGCTTGAGTAGTAGAGGTAGCATCCTTAAATTTCATGTTCCAATTCTGCCTGCCATCAGAAAAATTACCATTACCATCTCCAAGAAATGATTGCCCATTTTCCAACCTTTCATCCTTGAAACCTAAGTGGCATGAACCACCATCATCAACACAATATTGCCTTGAAAGTTCTACAACAACTCTGGCAGCTACGCTTGCATGCTCTGCAAACTCAGTCGCGACTTGAGCAGCAGAGGTAGCATTCTTAAATTTCATGATCCAATTCTGCCTGCCAATGGAAAAATTACCATTACCATCTCTAGGAATTGATTGCCCATGTTCCAACCTTTCATCCTTGAAACCTAAGTGGCATGAACCACCATCATCAACACAATATTGCCTTGAAAGTTCTACAACAGCTCTGGCTGCTAGGCTTGGTTGTTCTGCAAACTTAGCCGCTGCTTGAGCAGTAGAGGTAGCATCCTTAAATTTCATGTTCCAATTCTGCCTTCCAATAGTAAATTTACCATTTCCAGGAAATGATTGCCCATGTTCCAACCTTTTATTCTTGAAACTTAAGTGGCATGAACCACCATCATCAACACAATATTGCCTTGAAAGTTCTCCAACAGCTCTGGCAGCTAGGCTTGCATGTTCTGCAAACTCAGCCGCTTCTTGAGCAGTAGAGGTAGCATCCTTAAATTTCATGTTCCATTTCTGCCTGCCAACAGAAAATTTACTATTACCATCTTAAGGAAATGATTGCCCATGTTTTAACCTTTCATCCTTGAAAACTAAATGGCATGAACCACCATCATCAACATAATATTGCCTTGAAAGTTCTAAAACAGCTCTGGCAGCTAGGCTTGCATGTTCTGCAAACTCAGCCGCTACTGTGCAGCAGAGGTAGCATCCTTAAATTTCATGTTTGAATTCTGCCTACCAATGGAAATCTAAGTGGCATGAACCACAATTATCAACACAATATTGCCTTGAAAGTTCTACAACAGCTCTGGCAGCTAGGCTTGGATGTTGTACAAACTCAGTCGCTCCTAGAGCAGCAGAGGTAGCATCCTTAAATTTCATGTTCCAATTCTGCCTGCCATCAGAAAAATTACCATTACCATCTCCAAGAAATGATTGCCCATTTTCCAACCTTTCATCCTTGAAACCTAAGTGGCATGAACCACCATCATCAACACAATATTGCCTTGAAAGTTCAACAACAACTCTGGCAGCTAGGCTTGCATGTTCTCCGAACTCAGCTGCTGCTTGAGCAGCAGAGGTAGCATCCTTAAATTTCATGTTCTAATACTGCCTGCCAACAGAACAATTACCATTACCATCTCAAGGAAATGATTGCCCATGTTCCAACCTTTCATCCTAGAAACCTAAGTGGCATGAACCACCATCATCAACATAATATTGCCTTGAAAGTTCTACAACAGCTCTGGCAGCTAGGCTTGGTTGTTCTGCAAACTCAGCCGCTGCTTGAGCAGCAGAGGTAGCATCCTTAAATTTCATGTTCCAATTCTGCCTTCCAATAGTAAATTTACCATTTCCAGGAAATGATTGCCCATGTTCCAACCTTTTATCTTTGAAACATAAGTGGCATGAACCACCATCATCAACACAATATTGCCTTGAAAGTTCTCCAACAGCTCTGGCAGCTAGGCTTGCATGTTCTGCAAACTCAGCCGCTTCTTGAGCAGTAGAGGTAGCATCCTTAAATTTCATGTTCCAATTCTGCCTGCCAACAGAAAAATTACTATTACCATCTCAAGGAAATGATTGCCCATGTTTTAACCTTTCATCCTTGAAAACTAAGTGGCATGAACCACCATCATCAACACAGTATTGCCTCGAAAGTTCTACAACAGCTCTGGCAGCTAGGCTTGTATGTTCTCAGCCGCTGCTTGACCAGCAGAGGTAGCATCCTTAAATTTCATGTTCCAATTCTGCCTGGCAATAGAAAAATTACCATTAACATCTCCAGGAAATGATTGCCCATGTTCCAACCTTTCATCCTCGAAACCTAAGTGGCATGAACGAACATCATCAACACAATATTGCCTTGAAAGTTCTACAACAGCTCTGGTAGCTAGGCTTGGATGTTCTACAAACTCAGTCGCTCTTTGAGCAGCAGAGGTAGCATCCTTAAATTTCATGTTCCAATTCTGCCTGCCATCAGAAAAATTATCATTACCATCTCCAAGAAATGATTGCCCATTTTCCAACCTTTCATCCTTGAAACCTAAGTGGCATGAACCACCATCATTAACACAGTATTGCCTTGAAAGTTCTACAACAGCTCTGGCAGCTGGGCTTGCATGTTCTGCAAACTCAGCCGCTGCTTGAGTAGCAGAGGTAGCATCCTTAAATTTCATGTTCCAATTCTGCCTGCCCATAGAAAAATTACCATTACCATCTCCAAGAAATGATTGCCCATGTTCCAACCTTTCATCTTTGAAACCTAAGTGGCATGAACCAACATCATCAACACAATATTGCCTTGAAAGTTCAACAACAGCTCTGGCAGCTAGGCTGGCATATTCTGCAAAATCAGCCGCTACTTGAGCAGCAGAGGTAGCATCCTTAAATTTAATGTTCCAACTCTGCCTGCCAACAGAAACATTACCATTACCATCTCTGTGAAATGATTGCCAATGTTCCAACCTTTCATCCTTGAAACCTAAGTGGCATGAACCACCATCATCAACACAATATTGCCTTGAAAGTTCTACAACAGCTCTGGTAGCTAGGCTTGCATGTTCTCCAAACTCAGCCGCTTCTTGAGCAGCAGAGGTAGCATCCTTAAATTTCATGTTCCAATACTGCTTACTAAAAGAAAAATTACCATTACCATCTCCAGGAAATGCTTGCCAATTTTCCAACCTTTCATCCTTGAAACCTAAGTGGCATGAACCACCATCATCAACACAATATTGCTTGAAAGTTCTCCAACAGGTCGGGCAGCTAGGCTTGCATGTTCTCCGAACTCAGCTGCTGCTTGAGCAGCAGAGGTAGCATCCTTAAATTTCATGTTCTAATACTGCCTGCCAACAGAACAATTACCATTACCATCTCAAGGAAATGATTGCCCATGTTCCAACTTTACATCCTTGAAAACTAAGTGGCATGAACCACCATCATCAACACAATATTGCCTTGAATGTTCTACAACAGCTCTGGCAGCTAGGCTTGGATGTTCTGCAAACTCAGCCGCTGCTTGAGCAGCAGAGGTAGCATCCTTAAATTTCATGTTCCAATTCTGCCTGCCAAGAGAAAAATTACCATTACCATCTCAAGGAAATGATTGCCCATGTTCCAACCTTTTATCCTTGAAACCTAAGTGGCATGAACCACCATCATCAACACAATATTGCATTGAAAGTTCTACAATAGCTCTGGCAGCTAGGCTTGCATGTTCTCCAAACTCGGCCGCTGCTTGAGCAGCAGAGGTAGCATCCTTAAATTTCATGTTCCAATACTGACTGCCAACACAAAATTTAGCATTACCATCACAAGGAAATGATTGCCAACGTTCCAACCTTTCATCCTTGAAAACTAAGTGGTATGAACCACCATCATCAACACTATATTGCCTTGAAAGTTTTACAACAGCTCTGGCACCTAGGCTTGCATGTTCTCCAAACTCAGCCGTTGCTTGACCAGCAGAGGTAGCAACCTTAAATTTCATGTTCCAATACTGTTTGCCAACAAAACAAATTACCATTACCATCTCCAGGAAATGCTTGCCCATGTTCCAACCTTTCATCCTTGAAACCTAAGTGGCATGAACCACCATCATCAACACAATATTGCATTGAAAGTTTTACAATAGCTCTGGCAGCTAGGCTTGTATGTTCTTCAAACTCAGTCACTCCTTGAGCAGCAGAGGTAGCATCCTTAAATTTAATGTTCCAATTCTACCTGCCAATAGAAAACTTACCATTACCATCTCCAGGAAATGCTTGCCAATGTTCCAACCTTTCATCATTGAAACCTGAGTGGCATGAACCACCACCATTAACATAATATTGCCTTGAAAGTTCTACAATAGCTCTGGTAGCTAGGCTTGCATGCTCTTCAAACTCAGTCGCTCCTTGAGCAGCAGAGGTAGCATCCTTAAATTTAATGTTCCAATACTGCCTGCCAACAGAAAAATTACCATTACCACCTCAAGGAAATGATTGCCAATGTTCCAACCTTTTATCATTGAATCCTAAGTGGCATGAACCACCATCATCAACACAATATTGCCTTGAAAGTTCTACAACAGCTGGGGCAGCTTGGCTTGCATGTTCTCCAAACTCAGTCGTTGCTTGAGCAGCAGAGGTAGCATCCTTAAATTTCATGTTCCAATACTGCGTGCCAACAGAAAAATTACCATTACCATCGCAAGGAAATGATTGCCCATATTCGGACCTTTCATACTTGAAAACTAAGTGGCATGAACCACCATCATCAACACAATATTGCCTTGAAAGTTCTACAACAGCTCTAGCAGCTAGGCTTGCATGTTCTGCAAACTCAGTCGCTACTTGAGCAGCAGAGGTAGCATCCTTAAATTTCATGTTCCAATTCTGCCTGCCAATAGAAAAATTACCATTACCATCTCCAGGAAATGCTTGCCAATGTTCCAACCTTTCATCCTTGAAACCTAAGTGGCATGAACCACCATCATCAACACAATATTGCCTTGAAAGTTCTCCAACAGCTGGGGCAGTTAGGCTTGCATGTTCTCCAAACTCAGTCGCTGCTTGAGCAGCAGAGGTAGCATCCTTAAATTGTATGTTCCAATACTGGCTGCCAACAGAAAAAATACCATTACCATCTCAAGGAAATGATTGCCCATGTTCCAACCTTTTATTATTGAAACCTAAGTGGCATGAACCACCATCATCAACACAATATTGCCTTGAAAGTTCTAAAATAGCTCTGGCAGCTAGGCTTGCATGTTCTCCAAACTCAGCTGCTTCTTGAGCAACAGAGGTAGCATCCTTAAATTTCATGTTCCAATACTGCCTGCCAACAGAAAAATTACCATTACCATCTCAAGGAAATGATTGCCCATGTTCCAACCTTTCATCCTTGAAAACTAAGTGGTATGAACCACCATCATCAACACTATATTGCCTTGAAAGTTCTACAACAGCTCTGGCACCTAGGCATGCATGTTCTCCAAACTCAGCCGTTACATGAGCAGCAGAGGTAGCAACCTTATATTTAATGTTCCAATACTGCTTGCCAACAGAAAAATTACCATTACCATCTCCAGGAAATGCTTGCCCATGTTCCAACCTTTCATCCTTGAAACCTAATTGGCATGAACCACCATCATCAACACAATATTGCCTTGAAAGTTCTACAATAGCTCTGGCAGCAAGGCTTTCATGTTCTTCAAACTCAGTCGCTCTTTGAGTAGCAGAGGTAGCATCCTTAAATTTAATGTTCCAATTCTGCCTGCCAATAGAAAACATACCATTACCATCTCCAGGAAATGCTTGCCAATGTTCCAACCTTTCATCATTGAAACCTAAGTGGCATGAACCACCATCATCAACACAATATTGCCTTGAAAGTTCTACAACGGCTGGGGCAGCTTGGCTTGCATGTTCTCCAAACTCAGCCGCTGCTTGAGCAGCAGAGGTAGCATCCTTAAATTTCATGTTCCAATACTGACTGCCAACATAAAAATTAGCATTACCATCTCAAGGAAATGATTGCCCATGTTCCAACTTTCATCCTTGAAAACTAAGTGGCATGAACCACCATCATCAACACAATATTGCCTTGAATGTTCTACAACAGCTCTAGCATCTAGGCTTGCATGTTCTGCAAACTCAGTCGCTACTTGAGCAGCAGAGGTAGCATCCTTAAATTTCATGTTCCAATTCTGCCTGCCAATAGAAAAATTACCATTACCATCTCCAGGAAATGCTTGCCAATATTCCAACCTTTCATCCTTGAAACCTAAGTGGCATGAACCACCATCGTCAACACAATATTGCCTTGAAAGTTCTCCAACAGCTGGGGCAGCTAGGCTTGCATGTTCTCCAAACTCAGTCGCTGCTTGAGCAGCAGAGGTAGCATCCATAAATTTCATGTTCCAATTCTTCCTACCAACAGAAAAATTACCATTACCATCTCAAGGAAATGATTACCCATGTTCCAGCGTTTGATCCTTGAAACCTAAGTGGCATGAACCACCATCATCAACACAATATTGCCTTGAAAGTTCTACAACAGCTCTAGCAGCTAGGCTTGCATGTTCTGCAAACACAGTCGCTACTTGAGCAGCAGAGGTAGCATCCTTAAATTTCATGTTCCAATTCTGCCTGCCAATAGAAAAATTACCATTACCATCTCCAGGAAATGCTTGCCAATGTTCCAACCTTTCATCCTTGAAACCTAAGTGGCATGAACCACCATCATCAACACAATATTTCCTTGAAAGTTCTCCAATAGCTGGGGCAGCTAGGCTTGCATGTTCTCCAAACTCAGCCGTTGCTTGAGCAGCAGATGTAGCATCCTTAAATTTCATGTTCCAATTCTGCCTGCCAACAGAAAAATTACCATTACCATCTCAAGGAAATGATTGCCCATGTTCCAACCTTTTATCCTTGAAACCTAAGTGACATGAACCACCATCATCAACACAATATTGCCTTGAAAGTTCTAAAATAGCTCTGGCAGCTAGGCTTGCATGTTCTCCAAACTCAGCCGCTTCTTGAGCAGCAGAGGTAGCATCCTTAAATTTCATGTTCCAATACTGCCTGCCAGCAGAAAATTACCATTACCATCTCAAGGAAATTATTGCACATGTTCCAACCTTTCATCCTTCAAAACTAAGTGGTATGAACCACCATCATCAACACAATATTGCCTTGAAAGTTCTACAACAGCTCTGGCACCTAGGCTTGCATGTTCTCCAAACTCAGCCGTTGCTTGAGCAGCAGAGGTACCAACCTTAAATTTCATGTTCCAATACAGCTTGCCAACAGAAATATTACCATTACCATCTCCAGGAAATGATTGCCCATGTTCCAACATTTCATCCTTGAAACCTAAGTGGCATGAACCACCATCATCAACATCTATATTGCCTTGAAAGTTCTACAACAGCTCTGGCACCTAGGCTTGCATGTTCTCAAAACTCAGTCGCTACTTGAGCATCAGAGGTAGCATCCTTAAATTTCATGTTCCAATTCTGCCTGCCAATAGAAAAATTACCATTACAATCTCTAGGAAATGCTTGCCAATGTTCCAACCTTTCATCCTTGAAACCTAAGTGGCAGGAACCACCATCATCAACACAATATTGCCTTGAAAGTTCTCCAATAGCTGGGGCAGCTAGGCTTGCATGTTCTCCAAACTCAGCTGTTGCTTGAGCAGCAGAGGTAGCATCCTTAAATTTCATGTTCCAATTCTGCCTGCCAACAGAAATATTACCATTACCATCTCAGGGAAATGATTGCCCATGTTCCAACCTTTTATCCTTGAAACCTAAGTGGCATGAACTACCATCATCAACACAATAGTGCCTTGAAAGTTCTACAACAGCTCTGGCAGCTAGGCTTGCATGTTCTCCAAACTCAGCCGTTGCTTGAGCAACAGAGGTAGCATCCTTAAATTTCATGTTCCAATACTGCCTGCCAATAGAAAAATTACCATTACCATCTCAAGGAAATGATTGCCCATGTTCCAACCTTTCATCCTTGAAAACTAAGTGGTATGAACCACCATCATCAACACTATATTGCCTTGAAAGTTCTACAACAGCTCAGGCAACTAGGCTTGCATGTTCTCAAAACTCAGCCGTTGCTTGAGCAGCAGAGGTAGCAACCTTAAATTTCATGTTCCAATACTGCTTGCCAACAGAAAAATTACCATTACCATCTCCAGGAAATGCTTGCCCATGTTCCAACCTTTCATCCTTGAAACCTAAGTGGCATGAACCACCATCATCAACACAATATTGCCTTGAAAGTTCTACAATAGCTCTGGCAGCAAGGCTTGCATGTTCTTCAAACTCAGTCGCTCTTTGAGCAGCAGAGGTAGCATCCTCTTAAATTTAATGTTCTAATTCTGCCTGCCAATAGAAAACATACCATTACCATCTCCAGGAAATGCTTGCCAATGTTCCAACCTTTCATCATTGAAACCTAAGTGGCATGAACCACCATCATCAACACAATATTGCCTTGAAAGTTCTACAACGGCTGGGGCAGCTTGGCTTGCATGTTCTCCAAACTCGGCCGCTGCTTGAGCAGCAGAGGTAGCATCCTTAAATTTCATGTTCCAATACTGACTGCCAACATAAAAATTAGCATTACCATCTCAAGGAAATGATTGCCCATGTTCCAACTTTCATCCTTGAAAACTAAGTGGCATGAACCACCATCATCAACACAATATTGCCTTGAAAGTTCTACAACAGCTCTAGCATCTAGGCTTGCATGTTCTGCAAACTCAGTCGCTACTTGAGCAGCAGAGGTAGCATCCTTAAATTTCATGTTCCAATTCTGCCTGCCAATAGAAAAATTACCATTACCATCTCCAGGAAATGCTTGCCAATATTCCAACCTTTCATCCTTGAAACCTAAGTGGCATGAACCACCATCGTCAACACAATATTGCCTTGAAAGTTCTCCAACAGCTGGGGCAGCTAGGCTTGCATGTTCTCCAAACTCAGTCGCTGCTTGAGCAGCAGAGGTAGCATCCATAAATTTCATGTTCCAATTCTTCCTACCAACAGAAAAATTACCATTACCATCTCAAGGAAATGATTGCCCATGTTCCAGCGTTTGATCCTTGAAACCTAAGTGGCATGAACCACCATCATCAACACAATATTGCCTTGAAAGTTCTACAACAGCTCTAGCAGCTAGGCTTGCATGTTCTGCAAACACAGTCGCTACTTGAGCAGCAGAGGTAGCATCCTTAAATTTCATGTTCCAATTCTGCCTGCCAATAGAAAAATTACCATTACCATCTCCAGGAAATGCTTGCCAATGTTCCAACCTTTAATCCTTGAAACCTAAGTGGCATGAACCACCATCATCAACACAATATTGCCTTGAAAGTTCTCCAACAGCTGGGGCAGCTAGGCTTGCATGTTCTCCAAACTCAGCCGTTGCTTGAGCAGCAGAGGTAGCATCCTTAAATTTCATGTTCCAATTCTGCCTGCCAACAGAAAAATTACCATTACCATCTCAAGGAAATGATTGCCCATGATCCAACCTTTTATCCTTGAAACCTAAGTGACATGAACCACCATCATCAACACAATATTTCCTTGAAAGTTCTTAAATAGCTCTGGCAGCTAGGCTTGCATGTTCTCCAAACTCAGCCGCTTCTTGAGCAGCAGAGGTAGCATCCTTAAATTTCATGTTCCAATACTGCCTGCCAGCAGAAAATTACCATTACCATCTCAAGGAAATTATTGCACATGTTCCAACCTTTCATCCTTCAAAACTAAGTGGTATGAACCACCATCATCAACACAATATTGCCTTGAAAGTTCTACAACAGCTCTGGCACCTAGGCTTGCATGTTCTCCAAACTCAACCGTTGCTTGAGCAGCAGAGGTAGCAACCTTAAATTTCATGTTCCAATACAGCTTGCCAACAGAAATATTACCATTACCATCTCCAGGAAATGATTGCCCATGTTCAAACCTTTCATCCTTGAAACCTAAGTGGCATGAACCACCATCATCAACACAATATTGCCTTGAAAGTTCTACAACAGCTCTGGCAGCTAGGCTTGCATGTTCTGCAAACTCAGTCGCTACTTGAGCAGCAGAGGTAGCATCCTTAAATTTCATGTTCCAATTCTGCCTGCCAATAGAAAAATTACCATTACCATCTCTAGGAAATGCTTGCCAATGTTCCAACCTTTCATCCTTGAAACCTAAGTGGCAGGAACCACCATCATCAACACAATATTGCCTTGAAAGTTCTCCAATAGCTGGGGCAGCTAGGCTTGCACGTTCTCCAAACTCAGCCGTTGCTTGAGCAGCAGAGGTAGCATCCTTAAATTTCATGTTCCAATTCTGCCTGCCAACAGAAATATTACCATTACCATCTCAAGGAAATGATTGCCCATGTTCCAACCTTTTATCCTTGAAACCTAAGTGGCATGAACTACCATCATCAACACAATATTGCCTTGAAAGTTCTAAAACAGCTCTGGCAGCTAGGCTTGCATGTTCTCCAAACTCAGCCGTTGCTTGAGCAGCAGAGGTACCAACCTTAAATTTCATGTTCCAATACAGCTTGCCAACAGAAATATTACCATTACCATCTCCAGGAAATGATTGCCCATGTTCCAACATTTCATCCTTGAAACCTAAGTGGCATGAACCACCATCATCAACATCTATATTGCCTTGAAAGTTCTACAACAGCTCTGGCACCTAGGCTTGCATGTTCTCCAAACTCAGTCGCTACTTGAGCATCAGAGGTAGCATCCTTAAATTTCATGTTCCAATTCTGCCTGCCAATAGAAAAATTACCATTACAATCTCTAGGAAATGCTTGCCAATGTTCCAACCTTTCATCCTTGAAACCTAAGTGGCAGGAACCACCATCATCAACACAATATTGCCTTGAAAGTTCTCCAATAGCTGGGGCAGCTAGGCTTGCATGTTCTCCAAACTCAGCTGTTGCTTGAGCAGCAGAGGTAGCATCCTTAAATTTCATGTTCCAATTCTGCCTGCCAACAGAAATATTACCATTACCATCTCAAGGAAATGATTGCCCATGTTCCAACCTTTTATCCTTGAAACCTAAGTGGCATGAACTACCATCATCAACACAATAGTGCCTTGAAAGTTCTAAAACAGCTCTGGCAGCTAGGCTTGCATGTTCTCCAAACTCAGCCGTTGCTTGAGCAACAGAGGTAGCATCCTTAAATTTCATGTTCCAATACTGCCTGCCAATAGAAAAATTACCATTACCATCTCAAGGAAATGATTGCCCATGTTCCAACCTTTCATCCTTGAAAACTAAGTGGTATGAACCACCATCATCAACACTATATTGCCTTGAAAGTTCTACAACAGCTCAGGCAACTAGGCTTGCATGTTCTCCAAACTCAGCCGTTGCTTGAGCAGCAGAGGTAGCAACCTTAAATTTCATGTTCCAATACTGCTTGCCAACAGAAAAATTACCATTACCATCTCCAGGAAATGCTTGCCCATGTTCCAACCTTTCATCCTTGAAACCTAAGTGGCATGAACCACCATCATCAACACAATATTGCCTTGAAAGTTCTACAATAGCTCTGGCAGCAAGGCTTGCATGTTCTTCAAACTCAGTCGCTCTTTGAGCAGCAGAGGTAGCATCCTTAAATTTAATGTTCTAATTCTGCCTGCCAATAGAAAACATACCATTACCATCTCCAGGAAATGCTTGCCAATGTTCCAACCTTTCATCATTGAAACCTATGTGGCATGAACCACCATCATCAACACAATATTGCCTTGAAAGTTCTACAACGGCTGGGGCAGCTTGGCTTGCATGTTCTCCAAACTCGGCCGCTGCTTGAGCAGCAGAGGTAGCATCCTTAAATTTCATGTTCCAATACTGACTGCCAACATAAAAATTAGCATTACCATCTCAAGGAAATGATTGCCCATGTTCCAACTTTCATTCTTGAAAACTAAGTGGCAAGAACCACCATCATCAACACAATATTGCCTTGAAAGTTCTACAACAGCTCTAGCATCTAGGCTTGCATGTTCTGCAAACTCAGTCGCTACTTGAGCAGCAGAGGTAGCATCCTTAAATTTCATGTTCCAATTCTGCCTGCCAATAGAAAAATTACCATTACCATCTCCAGGAAATGCTTGCCAATATTCCAACCTTTCATCCTTGAAACCTAAGTGGCATGAACCACCATCATCAACACAATATTGCCTTGAAAGTTCTCCAACAGCTGGGGCAGCTAGGCTTGCATGTTCTCCAAACTCAGTCGCGGCTTGAGCAGCAGAGGTAGCATCCATAAATTTCATGTTCCAATTCTTCCTACCAACAGAAAAATTACCATTACCATCTCAAGGAAATGATTGCCTATGTTCCAGCGTTTGATCCTTGAAACCTAAGTGGTATGAACCACCATCATCAACACAATATTGCCTTGAAAGTTCTACAATAGCTCTAGCAGCTAGGCTTGCATGTTCTGCAAACTCAGTCGCTACTTGAGCAGCAGAGGTAGCATCCTTAAATTTCATGTTCCAATTCTGCCTGCCAATAGAAAAATTACCATTACCATCTCCAGGAAATGCTTGCCAATGTTCCAACCTTTAATCCTTGAAACCTAAGTGGCATGAACCACCATCATCAACACAATATTGCCTTGAAAGTTCTCCAACAGCTGGGGCAGCTAGGCTTGCATGTTCTCCAAACTCAGCCGTTGCTTGAGCAGCAGAGGTAGCATCCTTAAATTTCATGTTCCAATTCTGCCTGCCAACAGAAAAATTACCATTACCATCTCAAGGAAATGATTGCCCATGATCCAATCTTTTATCCTTGAAACCTAAGTGACATGAACCACCATCATCAACACAATATTTCCTTGAAAGTTCTTAAATAGCTCTGGCAGCTAGGCTTGCATGTTCTCCAAACTCAGCCGCTTCTTGAGCAGCAGAGGTAGCATCCTTAAATTTCATGTTCCAATACTGCCTGCCAGCAGAAAATTACCATTACAATCTCAAGGAAATTATTGCACATGTTCCAACCTTTCATCCTTCAAAACTAAGTGGTATGAACCACCATCATCAACACAATATTGCCTTGAAAGTTCTACAACAGCTCTGGCACCTAGGCTTGCATGTTCTCCAAACTCAACCGTTGCTTGAGCAGCAGAGGTAGCAACCTTAAATTTCATGTTCCAATACAGCTTGCCAACAGAAATATTACCATTACCATCTCCAGGAAATGATTGCCCATGTTCAAACCTTTCATCCTTGAAACCTAAGTGGCATGAACCACCATCATCAACACAATATTGCCTTGAAAGTTCTACAACAGCTCTAGCAGCTAGGCTTGCATGTTCTGCAAACTCAGTCGCTACTTGAGCAGCAGAGGTAGCATCCTTAAATTTCATGTTCCAATTCTGCCTGCCAATAGAAAAATTACCATTACCATCTCTAGGAAATGCTTGCCAATGTTCCAACCTTTCATCCTTGAAACCTAAGTGGCAGGAACCACCATCATCAACACAATATTGCCTTGAAAGTTCTCCAATAGCTGGGGCAGCTAGGCTTGCACGTTCTCCAAACTCAGCCGTTGCTTGAGCAGCAGAGGTAGCATCCTTAAATTTCATGTTCCAATTCTGCCTGCCAACAGAAATATTACCATTACCATCTCAAGGAAATGATTGCCCATGTTCCAACCTTTTATCCTTGAAACCTAAGTGGCATGAACTACCATCATCAACACAATATTGCCTTGAAAGTTCTAAAACAGCTCTGGCAGCTAGGCTTGCATGTTCTCCAAACTCAGCCGCTTCTTGTGCAGCAGAGGTAGCTTCCTTAAATTTCATGTTCCAATACTGCCTGCCAACAGAAAAATTACCATTACCATCTCAAGGAAATGATTGCCCATGTTCCAACCTTTCATCCTTGAAAACTAAGTGGTATGAACCACCATCATCAACACAATATTGCCTTGAAAGTTCTACAACAGCTCTGGCACCTAGGCTTGCATGTTCTCCAAACTCAGCCGTTGCTTGAGCAGCAGAGGTAGCAACCTTAAATTTCATGTTCCAATACTGCTTGCCAACAGAACAATTACCATTACCATCTCCAGGAAATGCTTGCCCATGTTCCAACCTTTCATCCTTGAAACCTAAGTGGCATGAACCACCATCATCAACACAATATTGCCTTGAAAGTTCTACAACAGCTCTGGCAGCTAGGCTTGCATGTTCTTCAAACTCAGCCGCTGCTTGAGCAGCAGAGGTAGCATCCTTAAATTTCATGTTCCAATTCTGCCCGCCAACAGAAAAATTACCATTACCATCTCATGGAAATGATTGCCCATGTTCCAACCTTTCATCCTTGAAACCTAAGTGGCATGAACCACCATCATCAACACAATATTGCCTTGAAAGTTCTACAATAGCTCTGGCAGCTAGGCTTGCATGTTCTCCAAACTCAGCCGCTGCTTGAGCAGCAGAGGTAGCATCCTTAAATTTCATGTTCCAATACTGCCTGCCAACAGAAAAATTACCATTACCATCTCAAGGAAATGATTGCCCATGTTCTAACCTTTCATCCTTGAAAACTAAGTGGTATGAAGCACCATCATCAACACAATATTGCCTTGAAAGTTCTACAACAGCTCTGGCACCTAGGCTTGCATGTTCTCCAAACTCAGCCGTTGCTTGAGCAGCAGAGGTAGCAACCTTAAATTTCATGTTCCAATACTGCTTGCCAACAGAACAATTACCATTACCATCTCCAGGAAATGCTTGCCCATGTTCCAACCTTTCATCCTTGAAACCTAAGTGGCATGAACCACCATCATCAACACAATATTGCCTTGAAAGTTCTACAATAGCTCTGGCAGCTAGGCTTGCATGTTCTCCAAACTCAGTCGCTGCTTGAGCAGCAGAGGTAGCATCCTTAAATTTAATGTTCCAATTCTGCCTGCCAATAGAAAACTTACCATTACCATCTCAAGGAAATGATTGCCCATGTTCCAACCTTTCATCCTTGAAAACTAAGTGGTATGAACCACCATCATCAACACAATATTGCCTTGAAAGTTCTACAACAGCTCTGGCACCTAGGCTTGCATGTTCTCCAAACTCAGCCGTTGCTTGAGCAGCAGAGGTAGCAACCTTAAATTTCATGTTTCAATACTGCTTGCCAATAGAAATATTACCATTACCATCTCCAGGAAATGATTGCCCATGTTCCAACCTTTAATCCTTGAAACCTAAGTGGCATGAACCACCATCATCAACACAATATTGCCTTGAAAGTTCTCCAACAGCTGGGGCAGCTAGGCTTGCATGTTCTCCAAACTCAGCCGTTGCTTGAGCAGCAGAGGTAGCATCCTTAAATTTCATGTTCCAATTCTGCCTGCCAACAGAAAAATTACCATTACCATCTCAAGGAAATGATTGCCCATGTTCCAACCTTTTATCCTTGAAACCTAAGTGGCATGAACCACCATCATCAACACAATATTGCCTTGAAAGTTCTACAACAGCTCTGGCAGCTAGGCTTGCATGTTCTCCAAACTCAGCCGCTGCTTGTGCAGCAGAGGTAGCATCCTTAAATTTCATGTTCCAATACTGCCTGCCAGCAGAAAAATTACCATTACCATCTCAAGGAAATGATTGCCCATGTTCCAACCTTTCATCCTTGAAAACTAAGTGGCATGAACCACCATCATCAACACAATATTGCCTTGAAAGTTCTACAACAGCTCTGGCAGCTAGGCTTGCATGTTCTGCAAACTCAGCCGTTGCTTGAGCAGCAGAGGTAGCATCCTTAAATTTCATGTTCCAATTCTGCCTGCCAACAGAAAAATTACCATTACCATCTCCAGGAAATGATTGCCCATGTTCCAACCTTTCATCCTTGAAACCTAAGTGGCATGAACCACCATCATCAACACAATATTGCCTTGAAAGTTCTACAACAGCTCTGGCAGCTAGGCTTGCATGTTCTGCAAACTCAGCCGCTGCTTGAGCAGCAGAGGTAGCATCCTTAAATTTCATGTTCCAATACTGCCTGCCAACAGAAAAATTACCATTACCATCTCCAGGAAATGATTGCCCATGTTCCAACCTTTCATCCTTGAAACCTAAGTGGCATGAACCACCATCATCAACACAATATTGCCTTGAAAGTTCTACAATAGCTCTGGCAGCTAGGCTTGCATGTTCTCCAAACTCAGCCGTTGCTTGAGCAGCAGAGGTAGCATCCTTAAATTTCATGTTCCAATACTGCCTGCCAACAGAAAAATTACCATTACCATCTCAAGGAAATGATTGCCCATGTTCCAACCTTTCATCCTTGAAACCTAAGTGGTATGAACCACCATCATCAACACAATATTGCCTTGAAAGTTCTACAACAGCTCTGGCAGCTAGGCTTGCATGTTCTCCAAACTCAGCCGCTGCTTGAGCAGCAGAGGTAGCATCCTTAAATTTCATGTTCCAATACTGCCTGCCAACAGAAAAATTACCATTACCATCTCCAGGAAATGATTGCCCATGTTCCAACCTTTCATCCTTGAAACCTAAGTGGTATGAACCACCATCATCAACACAATATTGCCTTGAAAGTTCTACAACAGCTCTAGCAGCTAGGCTTGCAT